>NC_084760.1:119155525-119340525 GCF_028858725.1 Colius striatus
TTCATTATTCCCTTGCAGTCACTATACTCAACTGGATTAATAAACACATAATGTGCAAGTACATTGCACAAGTATAGTACTGAGAGGATAAGCTATTCCTCCGGTTTAGCTTTAAACAAGAGAAACCTGGTTCATCCATGGCTGCATAGAAATCTGACAGCTAGGACTGAGAATTATAGTAGAAACAAAACCAATGTCCCACTCACTGATAGTTCTGTCCAGACAGCACTAGCTTTACCAGCTTCATCCCTGATATTACTTGCTCCTTTCCCTAAGACTGAAGTACACAAGAACTGACCTAAACTTCAGCTTCTGAA
Organism: Colius striatus; assembly: GCF_028858725.1. NCBI lineage: Eukaryota > Metazoa > Chordata > Aves > Coliiformes > Coliidae > Colius > Colius striatus. Next base: position 119,155,843 of record NC_084760.1, read on the forward strand.
CAACTAGGTTTTCTTTCCACTTCCAACACAGTGCTGCTGCTTCTTTCACTACACAAACATCACATTTCACCAACTTCTCCCACTAGCCCCTAGTTCCCTTGCCCCTTTCTCTTTTACTCCCTACTATTACACATCATAAAGCAACAGCAAAACAGTCTTTAAACAAGTTACAACATTACAATAAGATAATGAATTGGGGTAACTAGGCAGCACAGCAGATCTTTCCTGCAAAAAAAAGGCATCTAGAACTTCAGCGTATCATTTCATGGATGGATCTCAGCAAAACATTCCTCGTGCCACGTTCTCCGTTCTTCCACCGCGTTCTTGTGCTGACACAATGATGTGGTGCTCTGTTGCTGTGAGAGGGGAGAAAACACACACAAACCGGCAGAAAATAAACCCCCTTGCTTTCTAACTCTCCTCACCGAGGTGGGAGGTTAGGGGCGGCTGGGTTTACATTCTGAGCCCAATGTGCCAGGACCTGTCAGGCATGTTCACATCCTGTGAACTATCACGACTCTGCGTGTGCTGCTCTGCCACACTGAGCAGTGACAGAGCGATTTGGCAGAACATAAACCCCCTTGCTTTCTAACTCTCCTCACCGAGGTGGGAGGTTAGGGGCGGCTGGGTTTACGTTCTGAATGATGCCCAATTGGCCACAACCGGTCCAGGCACATTGAGTTTCAATCACATCCTGTAAACTATCACAGCTCTACATTCGCTGATAGTGGCTGCACTCTCAGTCTCATCATACTCTTGAAGTAGCACGGTCATGCTGCGGGGTTTGGTCACGTTTGGTGAAAAGCTGTGAGGCCTGGCTGCTTTTCTCTCTGCAACAGCAAGCAGGAGCAAAAAAAAAAAAAGATATATTATTATACAGTGTGCAAAGTCACAAATTACAGCCTGGCTATAAAAGATTAACTACTCAGTTTCAGTCTCACCCAAAGAGGGAGGAGGAGAGGCTCAATCTGTCAGCTGATCCCCTGGGTCAGTGGTAGTCCGTGAGAAACCTTTGGCTCAGTACCCCAGAAGTCCTGCTGATTGGTTCTAAGGAATCATCTCATTCCCGTGTATCATCACAGTCTGATGCCAGAGCCTCCACCCTGCTCCACGCTCCGTGGTCTTTGCAGGGAATTGCTGGGTTGGGGACTCCTCACAAGGCACCGGCAGCAGCTGTATCCACCCTGTGAGCCTTCTTGGTTGTATACCATCCCTTAAGTGGTTAACAATGCTGATTTGGTCACTAAGTCTATAAAAACCAGTCAGAAAGGGTTTTGCAGACAAGTAATTACCTACACAATGTTCACACTGACAGGGTCCAACGGGCCTTACCGCTTACTGTCCCGACTCAACGTTGGCGGCCTCACGAGGCTTTGGCGAGGAACAAGGTGCATAAATACACACAATGTCAGACATCATCGCCTTGGCCATCACCTACTATTTCTGAAGCAAGACAGAAGGTGGAATTCATGAACTGTATTGCTGTCTGGCCTTATCTGGTCTTACAATAACACCCAACGACTGACAACTTCATGCAACTCCGATGTTGAGGTAAGGAGATGGGGAACACAAACTAAGAAACACTGCTGACTGCGGGACAAAGTCAGCAGGATGTGACCACCAGGGCCCTCAGGGAAAAAGAAAACCATGATGCAAGTGCAAGAGGTACAACAGAAACTCAGGAAGATGCGAGCTTTGTTCAGTACTTAACTCACGTAGATTCAGAGCAACGTCCGCTCTCCTCTCACACTTCCACTTTGTGACAAAGCCCTACATTGTTCTGTTGCACAGAGCATTTCAACTACTATTACTTTATAGCTTGAAACTTAAAAGTATTACCCTGGAAATCACAAACTATTTGGGGAATCAAAGTTCATTGAGCAGCTACATGAGTCAGGCAGACTGATAAAAGCAACCGAGGTACTACAGGCCACTGTGGCATCTGCGGGATCAAATAAGAGGTAAATCCTTTCCAACAAGAAGAAACAAACCCGAGTTGGACAGACTTCAGGCTTCTAGTGATAACCAATAATTGCAGTGAGGCTCACAATCTCTTTACCTTCAGCAAAGCTCATCAGAGCATTTGCATTGATATGATATTCTAGTGAAATTCTTAAAGGCTGCTTTACAGACTAAGAAGCGCTACAAGAGCCAATAGCCACACAGACTAACATAAAGTGCCCTTGGTATGGAGTCTTCCACAAGGAGACCAAAAAAACCCCCACTCCAAGCCTGGACAACAGTTCTAAGAGCAGTCAAATACTTAACTCCCAATCAGTACTCACACAAATAAGATCTAAACCACAATAACAAACCCCCTGCCTTTTAAATACCCCCCCCCCCCCCCCCCGCTTCATCTTTGAGGCACACAAAGCCAGTTCACCTGTGTGTTTAAACCTGCACTGTCCTCTTCCAGAAGGATAGGCCTGACCACGGGGTTGTCGTGGTTTAGCTGCATCCAGGGACAAAAGATCACTTATTAGTTACACAGTCCTAAAATTCTTCTGCTCCTTTCCTACATATAACCAGGTAAATACCTAAACACAATCAAAATACTGACCTGGCTCCTTCTTTTGCCACCTAACCAGAAATGCAAGCAGTTGCCATCAGCCAAGGGACAGAACCCCAAAGCCTGCAAGGCTTTGTTACACCAGTTTCTCATGAATCAGCTTCTTTTACAAGTACAATAATGTCATTAAACAATAGTTATTAAAAAACAGTTAGAAAAAACCTCGTGCTTTAAGACAGGCTCAACATATATCTTCTCCTAGATGTGCAGATTGCTAGGAGATTCTTAACTTCAAAATACATGGCGGAAACTAAGCCTTAGGAAAAAACCTCACAGCCATTCTCCCCAAATGCTGCTATTTTTGTAATTTGAACCTATAACAGACCACATTTCCCAAGTAGACCGCTCCCAGCATCTTTAACTAGAAGAAGGAACAAGTAAACTCTCCAAAACCAAATGCAAGCGGCTCCTAAAACAACCACCCTGCACTTACCAGAGTGAGTGGACTGGGGACACAATTAATTCTTTAGCTGCAGAAATCCTGATGCACCTCAGATACACCACACAACCATCAAAAGCGACCATTTCTAAACAAAACAGTACCATCAACTTGGAGCAAGGAGCAAAAACCATCATGAAACCATTTCAGTATTTCATTCAGTTTGATCATTTTCAGACATGAACAATTTATAATGCTTTAAGTTGTACTTGTCCATTAGATACAGACATACATTAAGTAGCTGGTCCATGTGGGCATCGCTCCCAGCTTTACTGCAACACCACCGACTCCGGTGGGATCTGCAGGATGAAACAGAACACGGATGCAACTCCACACTTAATGCCTGCAGATGATGAGATGAGCTCTTTCAAAGTCCCATTGATTCTGATCTCTCATAAGGAGCTGGAGAAGGAGAGAACACATTGCTGACTCCCTGCAGAGAGCTTGGGAATGACCTGTCCATCACTTTTAATCCCATTAGTAGAAAACTTCTATCTGTTGCAGTTCTGTTGGCTGTAACATGCAAACCAGTTCCCCATTAAGGTTAAAACAACCGATGCTTCACATGAACTTCCCCCTGCCAGCCCCCCTCCCCCCAAAACGCAGCATCCACATAGAATGTTAAAGCCACAGTAACGACTGCAAAGTTTACTGTTCAGTTTCTCCCAGCCCAACTGTTGCCGGAACGGCAAAGGCAACCTGGCAAGTGTGACTGCTAAGGGTCAGCAACTGCAGAAAACAAACGCCTGGAAGGCCGAATAAACGCGCTGAAGTTCGCACAGTGTAACCGGGGCGTTTACCGCCGGAGTGAGCGCAGGCGGCAGCCGCAGCCCGAGGCGTGCGGGAGCGCGGCCGCCGGGCCGCTCAGAGCCGCGCCAGCCCGGGCACAGGCAGCCGCTCCCCGGGGCTGAGCCCAGCTCTGCCCCGGCCAGGGCACAGGCAGCCGCTCCCCGGGGCTGAGCCCAGCTCTGCCCCGGCCAGGGCACAGGCAGCCGCTCCCCGGGGCTGAGCCCAGCTCTGCCCCGGCCAGGGCACAGGCAGCCGCTGCCCGGGGCTGAGCCCAGCTCTGCCCCGCAGCCTCCGCGGCCAGGGCACAGGCAGCCGCTCCCCGCGCCTGAACCCAGCTCTGCCCCGGCCAGGGCACAGGCAGCCGCTGCCCGGGGCTGAGCCCAGCTGTGCCCCGGCCAGGGCACAGGCAGCCGCTGCCCGGGGCTGAGCCCAGCTGTGCCCCGGCCAGGGCACAGGCAGCCGCTCCCCGGGGCTGAGCCCAGCTGTGCCCCGGCCAGGGCACAGGCAGCCGCTCCCCGGGGCTGAGCCCAGCTCTGCCCCGGCCCCGCAGCCTCCGCCGAGCTCTGCCCCGCAGCGCCGTTCGCAGCCCGCGCCCGGCGGCCCGTCCCGCCCGGCCGCTCCCCCCTGCAGGCCCCTGCGCTGCCCCACAACGAAGCAACGCCCCAGCCCGGCTCCCACCGCCGAGCACAGCACAGACGTTAAAAAGCACGGCGTAGAAAGGCAAGAACAGTTTCTAGCTTCTCCAGAAAAGTTACACAGTGAACATTTAGCACTTGCTGTAGATGCACAGAGTCACTGTATGCAGCCAAACAACATGAAAAAAACCACACGGGAACAGCATAGAATCGTTTCAGTAGGAAAGAACAAGTCCAAGCACTCACCTCGTGCTGCTGAGTTCACAGCACCACTCCTGAACACCGCCAGGGATGGGGACTCCAGCAGCTCCCCAAGCAGCCCATGCCAGGGTCTCACCATCCTCTCGGAGAAAAGACTCCCTACCTCCAACCTAAAACTCCCATAGCACAACTTGAGTCCATTTCTCCAGATCCTAGGAGGAGAGATGGAGCTCCAGCTCACTGCAACTGCTCAGAGAGCCACAGAGAGTAACCCTGCATGCTCTCAGCCTCCTTTTCTGCAGGCTAAATACTCCCAGCTCCCCCGGATGCTCATCAGCTGCTCTCCAGAAGATCGTGGTCACCTGGGCACGCTGCTGACTCATGTTCAGCTGTTGTCAGTTAACACCCTGAGCTCCTGTTCTGACGGATGGCTTTCTGGACACAAATCCCTGGGCCTGTAGAGGTGCCCGAGGTTGGCGTGGCCAAACCTCAGGACCTGCTGCTTGGCTCCATGGAACCTCACACCTGTGGCTCCAGCCTGTCCAGGGCCCTCTGAAGAGCCTCCTGCCCTCGAGCAGATCTACACCCCCCCCCCCCCCCCCCCCCGGGTTCATGTCATCAGCAAACTGACTGAGCGTGCACTCCATCCACCTTGCCCTAAGGGGTTAGTGGAGTAGCACCTGCCTTTCATAAAGCCGTGATGGGGGCCTCAAACCTCGGTCGTTCTGTGTGTGCCTCAGGATGCTGCTCAGGATAATCTGTCCTATAACCTTTCCTGGCACCAAAGTCAGTCTGACAGGCCTGTAGTTCCCAGGGTCCTCCTTGTAGCCTTTCTCATAGCTCAGTGGCACATTTGCCATCCCCCTGCCCTCCGTGACCCCCCCGGTAGATGATGGAGAGCGGCCGTGAGAGCGCTTCTGCCGGCTCCCTCGGTGCATTCGTCCAGCCTAGCCCGAGTCGAGACAGACCGAGTCTCGTCAGACTGAGGGGACTTTGTTCTATCCCAGTCCCTGTCTTCGAGCTTGGAGATCTGATGGTTTCACTGTTAAGTCTGAGGCGAAGGAGACATTAAGCACTTCAGCCTTTTCCTTGTCCTCGGTCACTGCCTCCCCCTGCATCCACTAAAGGATGAAGATTCCCTTTAGCCCTCCTTTTGTTGCTGTTATACACACTTTCCTTATTGTCTTTTACAGCAGCATCCAGCTTAAGTTCCAACTGTGCCTTTCCAATTTTCCCCTAAAAGAGGGCTCTTGCCACACCGACCTTCCTCAAACCGACCCCATAAATCTGGAGGAGGCTGCAGTATTAGGGAGCAGGTCAGTTTCTCTGCTTGCACATCTGTATCACTGCTTTGCTTTGTTTATTACTCTGTGTTAAGCTCAAAGAGGACAGTCTGCATCGGTCCCTGTTTGGATCCAATCAGTTCCAGAACACAAAGGTATTTTCTGCACACAGAAAGGTGCACAAGGTCTGCACTAACCCTTGCTACGGTAACATCGGAACCAAGGGAAGTCAGAGGTTTTGGTGAGAACTGGACGGGACCAGAGCGAAACGTGCTCCAAAAACCCACATGAGAAGCAAATGGCTGTGAGGTGAGAGGAATATCAGAGACAACGGACGAAGCCAAGGATATGGAGCCCTCCCTGCCACGTCTTCCACGAGCCACCTGCCCCAAAAATGCTGCTAGAGTAAATCGTGCCTTGGACAGCCATTCACAACTGTCCAGCCATTCACACTGATCCCCTCAGGCACCGAGGAGCTGCTAAAAAGCATGACATCGTTTTCAAATAGGGAAGGCAAATCACTGGTATGTACATGTTTTAATTCAGTTTAAAGATGCTCTACGCTTAAGGGTACATTTTCAGGGTTTCCTTACTTTCTTTTCCCTGTTACATTAGGTTACACCTGAATAATCTGCAGAGCAACTGGAACGTTTCTGTTTCCCCTCTTTCTTGTGTGTGTCTCATTGTGAAGAATACCAGTTGCAGGCAGCAATGTAACATCTCGATGACGATCACAAGACATGCAGGAGGTCCAGCCAGAAGCATTTCTCTGTTGACTCGCAGTAGTGTGGCACTTGTTAAGTTCTGTACCAAGACTTTATTTACTTACTTAAAGTTTAATTCAGTTGTGGCTCAAGAAGCAAAACCAAACTTTTGTCACTCAGTCTCGAGTGTGGGGATCAGCTCCTCAACTGGAGTTCGTAGAGACATAGAATGGTGGGGTTGGAAGGCACCTTTAGAGATCATCCAATCCAACCCCCCTGCAGAAGCAGGGTCACCTAGATTAGGTCACACAGGAACATGTCCAGGTGGGGCTTGAAGCCCTCCAAGGAAGGAGCCTCCACACCCCTCTGGGCAGCCTGTGCCGAGGCTCCCTCACTGAAACAGATAAAGAGCTTTTTCTTATGTTTAAGTGGAACTTTTTGTGTTCCAGCTTCATCCCATCACCCCTTGTCCTGTTGCTGGCTACTATAGAAAAGAGGGATGTCCCAACCTCCTGACACCCACCCTTTAGATATTTGTAAATGTTAATAAGATCTCCCCTCAGTCTCCTCCAGACTAAACAGCCCCAGTTCCCGCAGCCTTTCCTCGTATGAAAGATGTTCCATTCCCCTGATCATCTTGGTGTCCCTGCACTGGCCTCTCTGCAGCAGTTCCCTGTCCCTCTGGAGCTGAGGAGCCCAGAACTGGACACAGGACTCCAGATGAGGCCTCACCAGGGCAGAGCAGAGGGGGAGAAGAACCTCCCTGGACCTGCTGCCCACACTCTTCTTGCTGCATCCCAGGCTGCCATTGGCTTCTTGCCCACGAGGGCACATTGCTGGCTCATGGTTAGTTTATTATCAATCAGGACTCCCAGGTCTCTCTCTGCAGAGCTGCTCTCCAGCAGGTCACCCCCAGCCTGGCCTGGTGCAGGGGTTGTTCCTCCCCAGCTGCAGGACTCTGCACTTGTCCTTGTTGAACCTCAGCAGGTTCCTCTCTGCCCAACTCTCCAGCCGGTCGAGATCCCGCTGACTGGCAGCTCAGCCTCTGGAGAATCAGCCAGTGTTCCCAGTTTGGTGCCAGCAGGGAACTTGCTGAGGGTCCCTCTGTGCCCTCATCCAGGTGGTTGATGAAGATCTTGAACCAGACCAGCCCCAGAACCCATCCCTGTGGAACTCCACTGGCCACAGGCCTCCAACTCGACTCTGTGCCGTTGATCACCACCCTCTGGGCTCTGTCATTCAGCAGCTCTCCATCCACCTCACTGTCCACTCATCCCAGCCACACCGCCTGAGTTTTCTGATGAGGATGTTGTGGGAGACAGTGTCCAAAGCCTCGCTGAAGTCAAGGTAGATGAAATCCACCGCTCTCCCCTCATCTATCCAGCCGGTTATGCTCTCAGAGAAGGCATCAGGGTGGTGAAACAGGATTTTCCCTTGGTGAAGCCATGTTGACTCCCCCTGATAACCATCTTAGCTTTCATATGTGATAACATTCAGGATGAGTTGTTCCATCACCTTTCCAGGAATGGAGGTGAGGCTGACTAGCCTGTAGTTTCCTGGGTTGTCCTTCCTGCCCTTTTTGCAGACTGGCGTGACATTGGCCTTTCCAGCCCTCAGGCACCTCGCCTGTCCTCCATGATTGTTCAAAAATGATGCACAGAGGCTTAGCAATCGCATCAGCAGCTCCCTCAGCACTCTAGGATGCACCCCATCAGGACCCATTGACTTATGAGCCTTAAGCTTGGCCAACAAGTCTTTCACCTCTTCCTCTTCCACCCAGGGCAAGCCCTCTGCTGTCCTGGCCAACCTGTTATCCTTGCCGGACTGGGCTTCCCGAGGGTCAGCCTTGGCCGTAAAGACTGAAGCAAAGAAGGCATTCGGTACTTTGGCCTTCTCTGCCTCCTCAGACACCAGGGCAGCCTCTGTGTTCAGCAGCGGGCCCACATTCCCCCTCGCCATCCTGCTGCTGCTGATGTACCTGAAAAATGCCTCATTGTCGTCCTTCACATCCCTGGCTACATTTAATTCTAGAGGGGCTCTGGCCTTCCTGGTTGCACCCCTGCATGCCCTGACAATGTTCCTATACTCTTCCCAAGAAGCCAGCCCCTGTTTCCACCTCTCATAGATGGCTGCTTTCTGCCTGAGTTGTCCCAGCAGATCCTTGCTCATCCATGGAGGCCTCCTGCCTCCTTTTCCTCCTTTCTTGCACATTGGGACACACTGATCCTGGGCTTGGAGGAAGTGGTGCTTGAAGACTGACCGGCTCTCATGGGCACTTCTGTCTTCTAGAATCACACCCCATGAGATCCGTCCAAGGAGATCTCTGAAGAGGCCAAAGTCGGCTGGCCTGAAATCCAGGGTCACGCTCCTGCTTTGTGTCCTGCCCCTTCCACACGGGATCTTGAGCTCTACCGTCTCGTGGTCGCCGCAGCCGAGGGTGCCTCCGACCTTCACATCCGTCCACCGCGCCTTCACGGGGACTGTGATCGTGAGGCAGCTCTCAGCTGTCTGCAGAAGGCCTCATCCACATCCTCCCCCTGATCAGGTGGCCTGTAGCAGACTCCTACAACAATATCGACAACTCCTACAACTCCTTGCCCTGGCAGTTGACTTTTATCCATAAGCACTCTACCTGCACCTCACGCCCTCTCAGATACACATTAATTGCTCGCTCACATACAGAGCAACTCCACCTCCAGCCCTCGTCAGCCTGTCGCCCCGCATCCACACCCACGTCTCCGGTTCCTCCTGCTGATTCCCCAGGCTGCTGCGCTGGTGTAGAGGCAGGGCAGGGGCTCAACTCAAACACACAGGTTTCCCTGGACGGATGCAGGAGGCTCCTCCCCGGTTTGGCTCTCCCTCAGGGCGCTCAGCCTTCTGCATCTCAGCACGGAGTGTGGATGAAGGGCACTTATCACTGCGTTCTCTGCCCTGCCCCGTTTCCCAGCTAGAGGGGACAGCTTGTTCTATGTTGCTTCTCCCCTCACCCCCCAAGCCCCTTAGTTTAAAGCCTTCCTTATCAAGTTCGCTAGGCTATTCCCAAATACTGCAGTGCCCTTAAGGGAGAGGTGAGTCCCATCCTGTCCCGTCAAGCTGTAGTCCCCGAGGAAGTGATGCCGTGGAGAGGCCGGTCAGAGCTCCACAGCCAATGAGACCACGACGCAGGGATTCTTTATTGCAGCGCTGGGCAACGCGGGAGAATTCTCTGCCACACGTGCCCACCCCAGCCTTGGCATTTTCAGTTTGTATTTACAGCAAGCATGAATATTCATCACATTTCCAGGAAAAGGCCCGCCCACAGTCCCGTCTCGGTCCGCCCAAGTTACGTCTCCGTCACGTTTCTTTCGGTGTCCTCTCGCTTCCCTCAGCGGTCATCAGGGATCGCTGTGGGATTAAGATCCAAACTTCCCTTGCGATGCATCTTTTGCTCCTGGACCCCTGGATAGGATGAAAACTGGCCTAAAACCTCTGCTGTCCCGGATACCGGTTTTGTTTGGGGCTAGGCAGGCCATGTAACTATCAGTGGTGTACAATGTCCAAACGCCCAAGCGTAGCACTACCGTAACAGCTTTGCCATAGTACTTTTGTTTAGGTACACGCCAGTCTCGAAACTATCAGTGCTGAGCAATAGTTATGCTACAAGAAATAGCTGTGTCTTTCTACCAGCTCTGCTGTCGGGCTTACAAGACTGGCAGTTTCACAGAACTCTATGTGTGATTTTCTAACTAATATTGTAGGTTTAGCAAGCGAGCTTCCATAACCTACTCTTACCTATCTACCTACGAATAACAAGGATAGAATCCAAACCTTCCCGCCGGCACCAGCCTCGCACCCAGGGGTTCACTTGGCTGATTTTTCCATTGCAGACTCCCCCTTTATCTTTTGTGGAGGAGGAAATAACCTGAGCCCCTCTACCTGCTCCCCCAAGGATTTAAAATCCCTTTTGATCCTGGAGAAGCCACGCCTCATGACTCCATTCATACCTACACGGAACACAAGTGAGGGGTGGTAGCCCACATCAACGACGAGCCGCGGCACTCACGGCCACATCGCTGGCCTTGGCTCCTGGCAGGCAGCACCTCTCGTGACTCCTTATCCACCCCACAGATGGGTCTCTCGGTGCCTCTTAGCAACGAGCACCCGTCGCTTCTTTCTACGGTGCCCGTTACCTGTTGCAGGCGGAGCGGCTGACGGTGAGTTGTTTGCTGGATCTTCCCCTTCTCGAGCTGGCTCGTCAAAGTCCCTTGTCGCCAGTGCCTCACACTTACTTGCAGTGGGCACTCTGGAAGGAGGGTTTTGAGGACAACCCCTCGCCCTTCTTTCTTTTCTTACTAGGGCCCAAGGCATACCGGATTCACTGGAGGCTTGTACCTGGCTGTGGAAGCCTCTGTCTATCTCCACCTCTGCCCCTCTAATACTACACCGTCTACTCACGGTTTCCTGCAGCTCTTTCTCCAGGAGCTGCAGTTCTTGAACTTGAGGGCGCCTATGGCACATGGTTACCGCAGCAGCACAGGTCCCAGAGCGTCCTAAACGCACCCTGCACTCCACCTGGACTGAAGCGTCCGTGCTAACCGGCTCTGCCTGGGTGGACGCATCGACCTTCACCTGGGTTTTGTCTGCCCGAGCCTTGGCTTTAGCCCTCAGGCGAGTGCTCACCATCTTGCTAGACTGAAGCAGGGGCACTTCTCTGGCTTCTGTTCCTCTGTGCGGGCTGTGCGGCCGTTCCCTGCCCGTCCTCCCCGCTCCCAGTGCCGTGCTGCTGGTGCAAAGATTCAGAAGGGTCCCATCAGACATTCCCACGTGGCAGAAGCTGCGTCCCGGTAGTTCTTCTCCCGGCCTTGTCTCAAAGCATGTCTTTCAGCCTTACTCTCTCTGGCTAACGCTCACCTTTACCGTGCTACACATAAATTTGACAACGCTACCTTGATCTCCACCTGGCTGCCATCTCCTCCACACATCAGATCCTACCCCATAACCCTGGCAAATCCCTCTTGATATAAAAGATGGCCAGCACCGTGGAGATCGAGTGACCTGGAAACGCTGCGCGGAGATCTACGAGTGGCAGAGCTGCCGTGCCAAAGGAAACTCGCAAATCACCTGCTCTGGGCAACGGGACAACTGGCAGAAAGGCAAAATGAAATGACTGCCTCTACCTTCCACGGCCTCCCTGGGCTGCCACCGCTGCAGTCTGCAGCTGGAGCATTTCTGCACCAGCCAAACCTGCTGTTACTCTAACAAACCTCTCGCCGCTGTCCTTCAGAGCGGGAGGCGTGGGGTGGCCAAGGTCTGGACGGTGCTGCGAGCCGGGACAACCGTTTCCCAGCAGCTCAACAAAGACCCGAGGACAGAGGAGCGGAAGCAGGGGCTGAGGGATGGGTCCCACACACCTGCTCGGGCAGAGCGGCGCGTTGGGACGGGGGGCGATCGGGGCGGTAGCTCTCGGGCACGGCAGCTGATGCCCCGTCGTTGGGGTTGTCACAAACCACGGATGATTTTTGCTGTCAATACCCATTTGGAAAGTGCCATTGACGATGTGCCAGTTCAGTTCAACAACGTTTGACTCTACACTGAAATCCCGGTGCTATTTCCCCATTGGCTTCAGACAGACCTTCCCAACAGACCCCGTCTCTAGGTGTGGGCTGGACACCCGGGGCATCTGTGCCACGTCTCTTGGCTAAGATGACTTTCTTTTATGCAATGAGCAGCTTCCTCCCTGTGTGAGTGGTCAGCAGGGACCACGGCACTCTTCTGGGATGGATTTACATCTCACGGAGATGCCAAAGGGAAGGGGAGAAGTCTGATGTAAGAAAGAGCTCAATCTAGACCGCAGCAGGAGCCGAGCGCAGACTCGCCGGTCCGGCCTGGTCGGGAAGCTAGGGCGGTCTGGACTCAGAAATACCTGGTTTCCAAGACGTGGCCACCTGGAAGATTCCTTTCCTCACATTCAACGTGAAGAGCAGTTAATGAGGAAAAGAAAGGCCACGAACATTATAAGCTCTTTAAAAAGTTTCTTTGCAAGTAACAGTTTAGCACTAAGAAGTTAGGTTAAAGTGCTTTCAAAGCCTAAAATTAGTTACATTTTTAACTAACAGCATATGCTTTTATTGTCTCTGATCTCAAATCTAATCCCAGGAGGCCGTGGAAAGCATGCAAATTACGTGCAGCTAATTTGCTCCAACAGCGACACCTCCCATGTAGTTGGGAGGTCTGTTAGACCTCGTCTACTCTCCATTATTTGCATATTAATAGCACCTGCTGAAATACTTTGGGATTTACTTTTCCTGCCAGCAGAGGGACAAAACAAACAAACAACAAATTTATATAAAACGCCTTTCATCCAGATTTGATGAACAATACAAGTAAAGAGTGCGAAGCGTGCCGAGGGAGCGAGAGGCAACGGGGTGGGACTGCGGATGCCGCCCGTGATTTTCAGAGAAGCTGGACGGCGAGTTTGCTTCCCCCCCAAAAAACCAACACATAAAAAAAAAGCTCAAACCAGAAAACCAAACAAGACCAAAAAAAAAAGATATCCCTTTCTGGAAAGTGCTGGGTAATTTGAAATCACTCCCTTGGCTCAAGCCTGTAGAATGGAAAAGTTTAAGTAAAGGAATCCAGACACTGCAGCGAGACAAAAAATAGGAAACACAACAGCCTCCCCCCCTACACATCCACAGCCGCCACAAGCAGAACCCCCCAAAGTGGACCTTGATTAAAAGCCTACAAAAGCCCGGGCTTTGATATTAGCCAGGCCCGCAAGGCCTATGCTCCTGCACATAAAACACAAAGTAAATTAAAACCAGCTCCGGCCTGAGCCGCACTTAACAAGCCGACTTCCAGTCCCTGCTTATGACCGCTGCCTCCCCCGCTGGCCTCCTCGCTCTAAAAAAAGCCACTGTATATTCCTAGAGCTCATCTTCCTCGGGGTAAGGCTGAAGGCGGCCTCCTTTCCCCGAGAGCACACGGGAAAGCCGTCTCCGCGGCTGGATGTGCAACACGTGCCTCCGGCTTTGCCCGGCATCTCTTTTTCCAAGCGGGCAATTGGTATTCCTAAAGAAGCGCCGGCCACGTACTCGTATTCCCTTCGAGGGTTACAAGGGGGTTGTATTTCTCCCCGCTTTTTAAACCTCCTGCTTTAATTCTGACTATGCACCCTTTGTTTAAATGGGCACCGAAAGGCCCACTGGAGTTATTTACTGCTGGTGCGAGGAATTTCTGCAGCATTTTAACTACCGTCATATTCCCAAATGAAGAAGGCAATTGACTTAAAGTTAAAATGACTAAATTGTTCTCCACGTATTAAAAAAAACAGAGTAGTGACGGAGCAGGGAAATGTGCCGTTTGAGCAGCGTGGCCGGGGCTCTGCTGGCAGGGAGAACCCAGCTCGTCCCGAGCGAGGGCGGCCTTCCCGCGGCCACCGCCTCCCTGCGTGGCTCCCACGTGAGGGGATGCAGAGAAGCAGCAAATGGGGGAAATACATTCCTGTTGGCCTCTTCTCTCTTCGCTACAGGCAGAGCTCAGTACGCGTTTTCACTCGGCACGGCCAAATGAGACCTATGAAAACCTTGCTCGGTGTCAATCACGATTAGGGAAGGAGGCGTTCAAACGTTACTGCGACGGGGCCCCCTGACACGCTACAGACAGGCAACTCCCACCATGGCTGTCAGCAAATGCTCGTTCTCATCGGTGTAACTCTTCAGTGCCTCAGCAGTGGTTAGTAGTTTTAGCTGGTACCTCAGTAGCAGAACCAGTCGAAAGTTGCGGGACGGTCAGCAGGTGTGGACCGGCGCGCTCGGCTCTGAGCTCGTGACCGCTGCTGGTGACCGGCTGCAGCCTATTTGTGCACGGTCAGCAATCTCTAAAGCTGGAAAGGGGTTACCTGAGCGCTTCCTGGGCAGCTCGGGGCATTGAGAAGCAAAGCTAACTCTTTGACATTGGCTGCAAACAGTGCAGATCTGAGTGTTGCTATCGCTCAGATTTAGTGCCCTCTAAAAACGAGTTGGCAGCCCATTTGTAGAGGAGGGAAGAATCCATCTCCTCTTAACTTTTCTCTGCCCGGGTGTCGTGCCCGCTCTTGCCATCCCTCACCAGCCCACAGCAGGTAGCAGACTGCTGGATGTGGAAAAGGCCAGCTCAGCAGGGAGATCTCTACTGTTACCGCCTGCCAGGTACCTGGCTAAAAACCTCCCGTGCTGCCACGTGGCATTGCCCCAGCCCTTTGGTAAAGTCACAGGGAGCCGTGCATTCGTAACAACAGCAATAAGAGCAACAGCTAAAAACCAAACCACCCTGCAAAGCAAAACCCAGGCCCTTACCTACTACAACAAATTGAACTGGATCTTCCTTACCTGATATTTCATGAGCAATTAGCAAAGAGAATTATCCACAGCGCTCATATGCCCTATTATCCTCGTAGCGATTTCAGCAGCCACGTCACGAGCTTGCGGTTTGCTCTCGGGCAGCTCTGGCGGCTTCTGGACCGCAGCTTTTCCTTCTCTCTTTTCCTTTAACGTGAGGTTCGTGGCAGCCTTCGTTTCATCACCCACACACTGGGGGAGAAGACAAAAGCAAGGGGGAGAGGATCAATGTATATGGTATGTTTATATTCAGCAAGAGCACAGTGCGGGGTGGGGAGCCCCGACGTGCGCGTTTGCGTCGTCTGCGAAAGGATCCTGGGTGGCACTGCAGCTGGGAAAATAATGGAAGGTCTGGGGATTGTCTTCAGTGACAAACTGACATCTGCTAAGTCACAATCAGAGGCTGTAAATGATACCTTAGGCCGCAACTACTTTGTGAATCCCAGAAAAGGCAGACCACAGATTCTTCATCTGGGCTGCAGAACCTGATCTAGACAATCTTGGGCCTCAAAGAGGTTGGGTGTCAAGCGTGATCTGCATTTAAACTAAGGCCACCACACCCTTTAAACGTTCCTGCGGCGTCATCAATTGTTCTCAGGTGTGCTCACAATACATATAAAAAACCCCAAAACCCGTGGTGCAATGGAGGTCGGTGGTTGATGGGAAAGGATGTGGCATATATGCTCAAACTGTTCCACAAAACACCGTGACATCTGAGTCTTTCATCATTTTATGAGGGACCAAGCCCCCCGACACCATCCCCTGGTGCTTGTCGCTATCATTCCACTGGCACGAACGCCCCAGCCCTTGCAATGTTTATCTCCCCAGCACCTGGAATATGTGCCAGTATTCAGTTCTTGTAAGAAGCTTACGAAGAATTCACAACAAATAAAAGCCAATTCTCTTAAGAACCCTACAAGCTTGTGTGAATTTCGGGCAGGACCCATGGCAGGGGATGACAGCAGCTGCGCCTGACAGCCTGGCTGATCCGACACGGAGCGGCCCCCGGCGCTGGCAACCGTGGCACAGCACCCACAGATCTCCCCCCGAAACCCTCACAGGTCAGGCTCTGACCCCCACGAACGTGCTGCAGATGAATGACTCGTAGTATGGAAAGGGTATCCCTGCGTTGCCACCGAATCAAGGAGATGAGTTTGAGAGGTAAAAAAACCCCCCGAACTCCTTCAGCCAAGGAAATGTTCCACGTCACACGCTCGCAACCTCTCAACGCGGCGTCACCAGAGACAGGTCTTCGTGCCCTTCCCGCGTGTTTGGGGAGCCGACTGAGCTAAAGTCTTTGAGAGGAAGCCAGCGTGCGGAGCCACGGAAGATGACTATTAATGTTCTGGCCGAGCTCAGCTGCCTCTCCACACGGAGCCAGCTTTTGTCCTGAAGAGCTACGTACAGCCGTGAATTCAAACTTACATTTATTTTGGCAATTTGATACCTGTTTTCCTCTGCCTAGCGTTTTATTGCCACTTACTCAGATATGGCTACGCTCAGCAACACTTTCCAGGGACACGGTCTCCAGCTGATTGAATTTCCAGGCTCCAGACCTCAAAGCCCAAGTAAAGGGTGCAGGAGTTTGTCTACCAGCAACACGAGAACATCAAACACATATCCCAAATGCGCTTCCAAGTTTCTTTCTGCTTTTGCCGTGGCTGGAGTTTGACGGGAGCTTTCCATTGACTCCAGCAGACACGGCCTTAACGAAGGTCTCCTAAAGGCACGTTCACTCCCTCCCTCCGATTTGCCATGCCGGGACCCAGCGATTTGCTTTATTGCACACGCTGGCATTTGCAGCACTTTCACTGTGAACTTTCCTCCCCTATGACAAATGGGAAGCAGATCTCCGCACCGAAGGTTACAGCTCTTCCCGAACTAGGCTGAGGGAAGCGTGTTGTTCCATAAGGAAGAGGCCAAGCTTTGCAGAAGTTACACCCATCTTTGAGTACCAGAGACATTTATGGGGGCCTGATTCTACACTACAAGACGCCGCCTCTCTAAGGCTTCTGACCCGGGACGTCCCAAACAATCCTCTGTCACTCGGAATATTTCAGACCGCAAAAGAAGTCCGGTCCTGAACTTCCTGACAAAAACAAACAAATAAAACTCTTCAGACCAATGCAGGATACAGAATTTCTCTTTACTTTCAGGCCAGTTCCTCGTTGAGAGCAGAGAAAGAAGTCAGAAGCGTACATCTTACCCACTGCTCTTTGGCTTAACGTCTCTGGCATTCAAAACATACAACTTCTGTGTTTGTACTACATTTCCCTAACAGCTTACATCGAGGCCAAACAGATAGTGTTCTGCAAAGGTCTCCTAAAATAAGCTGATTTAAAAGAGCAAGGTCAATGCCCAACATATGTCAGACTCAGTGAGCAGAAATCAAAGAGTTAGGAGCAAATGGAATATGTCAGAACTCCGTGGTTTCCCGTGCCGGGCTCTTTTACCGAGTTCGTGTTTCTGCTGCCAAGAACGGTAACGATCCCATCACGTGGACTTTGGCTTTGGAGAAGTGTCTAACCCCCCCCCCGCCCCGGTGTCTCCACGTGGGGTTTTATTTAGCTCAATAAATAAAACTGATGCATAGATAAAATGTGTTTATCTGGGCATGCTACTTACTGTCTCTCTAACTGTATTTTCCCTTTAATGGGACACACGCTGCTTCCATGCTTCAGCCCTGGACTCGATTAAAAGCAGATTAAAAGCAGGAGGAACGTAGTTAATTCATTTATGATCTGCTAATTTATAGATAAAAAAAGAGATACCAAGGAAATTTAAGAACAAGTGAAAACTATCCTGCTCCATCTTGGTCTTGGCCAAAAAGGGCATTTGTTTAAATAAAAAAGGTAAACTTTTTCCTCTGTTCAGAGAAAGTGACTCTATCTGGTCTCTTAAGCCGTTATCCCGCAGAATGATAGTTGTGATTTCCATTAAAACACGCTACTGTCACTCGAGCCTCCCTCTCTGGTACTTCCAGTTGATCCTGACGGTTTTGCCTGGAGTGGTTTGCGTCGCAGCGCATCCCCGTCGCTCACGGCGCCTCCCGCTACTGCCCTCCCCGCAATCGCTAACACACAGTCGCTTCTCCCCCCTTCTCCCAACGTTATTGCTCACTCCCCTTGGACACTGCAGGCCGGTACGGTCCGCAAAGCGTTTGCTATTTCACGTCTGCCTCGGTGCTCTGGCACACAACAGCCAGGGATTTAAAAGAAGGATAGAAGCTGCACGAGCAAAGTCAGACCGAAGGCTCTACGGGTAGGCGTGTACCTCTCCGTGGCCTGCTCTCTAGCCTGCAAACCAGAGAGTGAGGAAGGGAAGAGCGGGACAGAGGGAGTGGGTTGTGACTAAAATCTCCCCGGCGCCATAATCACAGTTGAGGGCCTGGCAGGTGCTCGCGCAGCCCTGGCCCGCTTGCTGCTTCCCAGCAGAGCCCCGTGAGATGGACGCTGTCTGAGGTGAACCTGGTTAGGAGCGCAAAGCTTCCATCGGAGACCTTGCACTGAAAAGATGGCATGGGCTGAGCCCCTCCGAGGCCTGGCCGACGCTAGAGCCGCCCCCTGACCCCTTCAGCGCAGCCCTCGCGCCCCCGGCACGCACGCGTGCAGAGTTCTGGGAGGAGGATCCTTTCTCCTTTGCCTTGCATGGAGCTCATTATTAACTGAAGAACCATTTACTTTGCATAATTCTCCTCTGCCATACGTAATTCCAACCTTTCTCTCAATCACCCTATTAAACTAAAGACAAGCCTTTTGTGACTCCGTCTGTCAAAGCTTCCGGACGGACGGTCGGCGTGACGTGAAGAGAAAACCCAAACCAGTATCATCAGGAAGCATCTCTTTGTGCACGTTTATGAGACCTGCCACCACGTGACTCCGTTCTAAAATACCTTTATTTTCCTAAAACAAAACGCTTTTCCTTTCCTACACCCTGCACGTCACCGTAATGCCCCCCTCGGTAAGATCCAGCCCTCTGCCAAAAGAAGTAGCGCTTCAGAGTGAAATACATCTTTTTGAAGAGCACATGAAATTGTATTAGAGAGAGTCGAGCATTTCCAGAACTGCCCGATCTGTTCCTGTCTAATCAGACCTGACTAACTCAAATCAAACTGCAAACCTCAGTTTTATTTTGCCTTAAAAAACTCGAGATCGGCAGCAAATCAGCAGCGTGCAGATATGACAGAGGCAGCTAACACAGAGAGCCAACACGCACCGAGTCCTGCAGAGTCAAACGGAGACGATTAAACATTTGGGATCGCTCATTAACGCTTTATATATCCAAATACACACAGAGCAGGTAGGACCGGTCAGAGGGATGTTCTTCACGGGGGACTTTATTATGTTTATGCCTGAGAACAGGTGTCCCAGCTCAGGTGTCAGAGGGTGTTTCCACAAAATACAGCAATCATTAACAAATAACAGGGTTAGGTGGGAGGGTTTGTGCCACACAACCACACTGAACCACACAACGAGCTACACAGATAATCCAAGCGCTCCTGTGATCCTGAGTGCAGCAGAATGAATAAAAGAAGATAAAATCAACAATATTGCAAATGCAGAAGAGGTGGTCGAGTGAGAAGCACGTCAGAGATTTCCTGCGCCACGTGCGCTCGGATGGGCTCGCGGCCCTGACCGCTTTAATCCACGTCAGACCGGGGAGACACGGGGTCGGGAGGCTGAACGTGGATTTGGGCACTTGGCACAGCTGTTTTCCTTAGGTGCAATACACTTGTCACTAGCGGTGGCACTTTGCATTTGCTGTACGGCAGCATATGTGCTTGCCGCATTTGGGACCCATTATCTCTCTTTACCCTCCAGCCACTTCCCTTCCCTTCTTGTTAGCTGCACGTCCATATATTCTTCCACACACATTTGCTACGCCGCAGCACCAGCTCTTTGCCCCTCTGCTTGCACTGCTGACTAAACACGCCAGACACACACATCCAAGCTTCCCATATGACAACCAGCTGTAGATGGGACAGGATTTTTATACCTATTACTGAATGTATATATATATATATATATATATATATATATATATATATATATATATACACACATGTAAAATATACACATACACACACACATACACACTCATTCTGTAAGAAATCCTATCTACTCCAACACTGAAACACCTGTTTGGAAGCAGTTTTGCTACCAAGGAGAGCACATACAGACCAAGAAAAGTTGAAGAGCTGAGGAAATCTTTGCAAGCATAGTGCAAACTCAAACTAAAAGCTAGGGTGTTAAGAAGGGAAAGGATGGACTGGATGTTCACATTGCAGCCTCTGCAATTACAACCACAGCTACTGCATAGCACAGACCAATTTGTCTATGCCGGTATATCGGCTTGCAGGCAAACCAGCACCTGACTGCCCGTCCAAAGGAGGCAGTGGAATGTTTCTGCCTGCTTTGTACACACAGTCGCACAGACAGGACCGACTGCAGCACTCATTTTCACTCAGTGTTGGGTCACTGCATCCAGCAACAGTAGTTGAGAGACCAGCTGAAATCTGATCGATGTGTCCTTCTGAGGGGCTGTGCTGCCAGCCTCCTCACTCCGAGTACACGTTTCCCAGCAGGACGCCGGGACGCTGGTTCAGAGGACAGCCTTTGGAGCAGGCAGCTGAGCTCGGCCAGGCCGGTTCCCAGCTAAGCAGTGCCCGAGCCCAGAGGAGGCCGTTCCTCCGGCTCCCCAGAGGTGCGGGTATGCGGCCGGTGAAGGAACGCTGAGCTTCAGATAACAGAGAACAGAGCTTTGCGTTCTAAGGAGAACATTAAAAACGTAGCAGCCTCTCATCCACCTTTTCGTAACTCTAACCATGTCCTTGATGCGAAATGCACGGCCCTGTGCAGCTCCTTCTCCCCACAAACACGAGCAGGTTTAACATCAACATTTCTGTTTTAAGCTCCAAACTCTAACAGGATTTTTTCCTTAAACTCCTCGGCTTTAGGCTGCTTCTGTTTTCATTACACTTGTCTGTAAATACCTCCTAAAAACCTCATCCCGAGGAAGCAACAGCAAACCCTCACTTCCATACCACAGGGAGGACACTGAACTACCTTCCCAGCGTAGCTGCTGTCTAGGTAGGGGACACAGCCAGACCTCGATCTGCGTGTCCTCTGGGCCAGGCCTGCTGTTTTTAAACGCTACTCAAAGGCAGCAGTTGGGAAAACGCTGTTACAGCCGTGGCCTCCGTGGGCCGTCATGTCAGGCAGCGCCGTGTCTCTCCAGCCGCTCTCAGCGGCGCTATCCCTCACCTGACAATTGCCTTCCACGGCAACGGGTCAGGCCAGCACAATCCCTCGCTTACTCGCAGGCTCCTTAAGCACCAGGGATGGACTGTGAATCGCCTCCGGCCTTCTCTGCGTCCCCCATTACACTAAAGAGCCGGCATTACAGAAACAATTGCTGCTGACAACTAAATCCTTTCCTAAGTCGTGATGCTTTCGGACGTGTCCCTCCATTCCCTCACCCTCTCTTACACACACGGGAAGAAAACTTAGGAGGAAGGACAGACGAGAGGGTACATTTTGGTCTTCTCTTGGAGGCGACCGTTTGTGAACTGGCCCTGGAAATCAGTTTGCTCACTGAGGGATGTGCAGTTTTGAGGCGGCTGACTGTCGAAAGAGAGAGACCATCTGCAGATCGAGGAGAGACGGGTCGGGTACCTGTTGCTGCAGAGGGGGAGGTTGTTGAGTGACACGAAGGAAAACTCACAGCTGGTGCAGGAGAGGCGAGAGGCTGGAAGACGCCTGTCCGTTTTAACGTAAACAGTTACAATATGCACACACATTCCACGCCGCCCTTACTAATGTCAGGAATGTTAAGTAGGTAGGAGGCCCCTCCAAGCACTGAGATGTCTGCAGATTACAGCAAGGCACCCAAAATACAGCCCCGAGAAGCCACCGTCAGCACCGTGCCAGGGCCTGGTGATGTGGGACCTGGGCGCCGTGTGGGTCCTGCTCCGGGAGGGCTCGGGTGAGGGCACGTGTGAAGCACGCCGCGCGCCCAGCGGAAACGTATCTGTGTTTCGGGTGAAATTTATTCAAGTCATGTCGCCGAGGAGCCCTCCGGGACCGGAACCCTGCAAACTCTTCGCCGAGCGGCTGGGGCCCAGAGCCCCGAGCTGTAAGGTGGGCCCGGGCTCGAACAGCCGTCGGGATCGGGAGGGGGAAAAAAAGTGCTCGCGGCACACGAACGGCCAACTCGACTGCTCGGAGAAAGGAGTCGATTCAGGCTGCCAATATTGGCTCTCACACAGATAATAAACTCGCCTGGCCTTTCTCCTGACATCACACTTCAATCAAAAACTTTCTCGCAAAATGTCACTTTCAAAGTTGCAGCTTTAAAGGAAGAAAAAAAAGTCTTTATAAAAAATTCATGGCCACAATGATCTGATAATGCAGCTTTCTGATACCAGCAGATGTTTTGTCTAACATGTTCCCTGAAGCTGTACTCTGTGCCTTCATATCTTTCATTTCCAGTTGCTATCTGCTGACTGTGGGATGTCATGTACGTACCCTATAGCGATGCGCGGCAATTCGCATCTCACACCGCCGCGCGTAATGAGCTTCGCAAGATGCTTGTCGCAATAACTCCGCACTTCCCCGACCATATGGAACACAACACTCCAAAGCCCACAGACACTTTTTTTTTATTACAGTTCAGATCCTTAAAACATAATCTGTGTGATGTCTAGTGAATGTACGTGAAGAGCTGCTGAAAACAAAGTTAACACTTGTTCGCATCATCTGTTACAAATGTCCAATTTGGGACAATAAATTTCCTCGGAACCTGTTCTTTTGCTGACTCGTGGCTTTATCTTTTTTCTCTTTCTCTCACGTCGTTTTTTTTATGAACTATGCATATGTATTAAATGGGATTTGTTGTCCCTAGATACCAATTTGCATAAAGTGCAAGCCATCATTGGTTGGAGAGAAGCAAATTACTTCTCCAGCAAGATCACACTTTTTTTTTTTTCCTTTCCCTTTTCCTTTTTTTTTCCCCTTTAATTTTAAGAAACCCCAGGCAGAGGCTGTTAACAGCACTTAGCCAGATATGCAAAGTATCACTTTGCTCAAAAGCAGCTTCATCAATGAGCAAAAAAACACCCGCCCACCAGAAGAGGAACGGATAGGTGTCAGTCAAGTAGGACGTGGAGCTGACCCAAGGCTGAAGCAGCCAACCCAGCCGCTCACCTGGAACTCCAGCTACCCCGATCCCAGTCAAATACCATTCAAGCACGGCTTAGCGCTCGGGACACAAAGCAAAACGGCTCGACCCAGCTGAGCCTCCCAGGATCCCCATCCCCTTTCCCAAGTGCGCTCAGCTCCCTTGCAGACGCCTCGCTTGCTCGCTCACGGCACCTTCTGAAGGACCGTGTAAACACCACCTTGAAATACCTTTCCAAGAGCGGGAGGCTTCTCCTCCGCCCTCCCCTCATTTTGCTGGCTCCGCGGTGCCAGAGGTGCTGGGCAGGATGGCAGCTGCTATCCTAGCGGGCTTTGCACAATTCCAACCTCCCTTTTTCTGTACGCTCCTCGCAGCGCACACCTGCGACGTGTCGGCAAGAGCCTCGGCCAGAACAATGGCACAGATTCCCGGGCTCAGAGTTAGCCCCGCACGAGCCCTCTGCTTTTGGGGAGGAGGAGAGACAGAGGAGGGAAAAAATTACAGGGAGGGACGTGTACGAATTTTACGTGTACTTGAAGAAACACATTATCTATGCAGACTTGATGCAGAAGATGATGCACAAACTCACCATCCCGCTACTAAAAGGATTCAGAAAGCCACAAGCGTGACGACGTTAAATTCGCTAAAGGGAACAAATTACCGAGGGTGCCGAGCTGCAAAGTCTCCAAACAGCTCCGAACTCGGGGATTTAGTGCTGGGACGTCGCTTGAGCTCTCTAAAAGCGACTCTGGGATCTGCCTCTCGCTGAACGTTCACTCGGAACTGAACCACAAATCCACCGATATCACGCGCTGGGATTGTTTCACCTCTGATTTTAATGGCCAGGTGATACTCCCTTAAGAACGGCTCCTGAGATCCCACAGGGTATATTAGTAACTGCTTGCAGACACGGGACAGCTAATCTGGCCTCAGGTGCCTTTCAGGGAGCTGTGGGTGCCAAAAGAACGAGCTGGGACTCGGCGTGTGTAGGTTCTCCAGAGATATGCTGTATTTCCTTGTTACCTTCAGCATCTCTCCAAAGATACCCAAATACACGCAGATTTTATGCCCTGTGACGATTTGAAGGCGGAGAAGAATAGTTTCCGTCTGCAGAAATACTGGCAGCTTCTTGCAGCTCTCGCAAAAAGGCAAAACTCCCTGTTTCACACGTCTCTGTTCCTAACGTACGCCGCTTTGTTTCCCTGTTTGCGCTTGTCGCTTGTAAAAGGAACAAAATAGAATTTAAAAGAAGATGCTCGCCCCCAGACGATCAGCGAGGCACAAAGAAGTCATGCAAAGATTATGACAAAAAACTCACAAGAGGGAATTAAGTGTCAGCTTTTAAAACGAGGCACCGTCACTGTGAAGGGGCGGCATCGCCGTGGGACTGGGTGGGACACTTACCCTCGGACGCACAGAAGCACGTGGACCCGGGCTCTCTACATTTTCCGTCTTAAAAGCAGGAAGGATCAAGAACTGTATCTCTCAGGCTCCTCCTGCTTGAAAACCCTGGTGTGCTCGAGTGGTACCTCAGAAAGGCGGTGTCGAGGTGCCTCTGTACAGGTGCATCTGCAGCCCGAGTCCTCTGCAGATGGACGGAGTCGAAGAGATACATTGCTAAAGCTCAGCTGAATGCAGCCTGAGACCCGCTGTACAGTAGGTGCTAGATAACGTGCAATCAGGGCCTCCTACTGCAGCAAATTCTACATAAACCCAAGCCTTTGAAAGAGAAGGAGCAAAGAAAAACGTGTTTTTCTCATTCCTTATCTGTACCTACTCTGTTTTACCTAAGGCTGGCTATTAGCTCAGCTGGTGATGTCACTTACTTCACTGGAACCTGTTATCACCAAAGATTTCTCACAGGATTTCCTATTTTGTCAGCTTTGTGCTTTGTGCAATGCTGTATTTCGTGCCATTAGATAAAGGGTTAAGTAATTCATGTTTTACCCATATAGACTAAGTTATACTCCCTGTGGGTTGCCGGCTTCCTATTGGCTGGAATGATGACCTTGGAAACAGACAAAAATGATGCATTGTTGCAATAAATATTATAGCTTGCACCTGTTTCTAATTAAGACTGCCAAACAATTTCAGAGATACTGAAAAGAGAAATGCGTTGGCTTCTAATTGGGTGTTCTTTGCCGTTTGATCTGGATTACTCAGCCCCCTATGTGACCTCACTGCCTGGGTTCTTGTTTTTCTTTTTGGACTTGTAGAAAACACTAGATTGAAAGAAGTCTTCTCAAAGAGGAACATCTTTGCCTAATTATTTGTAACTAAAAACCTGAAAATTGACGGATCTAGGCCAAGGCTCCAAGTAGTTTATGGCAGGATACCTCAGAAATCTCCGATACGGCATCTTGGTTTCACGGGTCTGTCACAGTCTTCTCCTTCTCCTCATCCTCCTCCTTGTCCTTCCTCTTATCTCTCTTAAACATCAGAGCTCAGAAATGTCTCCAGCTACCAGCCATCAGGGTCAGCCTGACTGGGAAGCTGGAGGTTTCTGCAGCTGGACTTGAATGTATCGGGGAAACAGTTTGGGGAGGATTTTGCAGCTAATGCTCACCAAAGGAACGCAAACAGAGCAGCGGTCACCTTCACATCTCAGAGCCAATGACACCTCGGGAAGGTGCTGCCCGTTGTTGCCTATCAAAGCGATTGCTTTAGGGCAGGTATAAATCCAGGCAGAGAACACGGGAAGCTTCGCAAACAGGTCACACTTTGCAGTTCAGCATCACACTTTTCACTCACTATATTGACTCTCAGGTTCATCTCCCATGCAAAGCGCTTCTTGGTGAAACAAGCACGTGGCTGGCAAATGTTGTCGGTGCTCCCTGACCGGTAAAGAAAGAACTGCTGTTCTCTCCACTTAGTAAACGAGGACTGGAAGGCACAGCTCGGCCAGCACCTTGAGCGGCCGGCGGCAGAAGCGGCCCCGTCCCTTTGGGCCCTGCGGGGTCCCTTCTCTCAAGCCGGGATCAGCGTGTGTGCATCTGTATTTTGGAAAGGACTGAGGAACTTGTCTGTCTGAAAACTAATCCAGGGAGTAAAAAAAACCTGAAAGGGGTTTTTATTTCAGCCACATCAACTTCCCGATTCTGGTCTGCATGTAGCCTGGCAGGACGGGACTGAGCGAGGGAGCGCAAGGCAGCAGTTGTGGATGGAACTGCCACGGGTCACAGAAGAAACGCAAAGTGCCATGAAGATGACAACTTATGTCTCTGGGATCCACAGACGCCCTTCTCTGTTGTCAATGTCATCAACTTCACAATCCACCAATATCTGCAAGTTGTGCACTGACCCTCTGAGCCACGCAAAGTTTCTCGGATGGATCTCAGAGGTATCACGTTTAGTGGGATTAAATGACCCTCTGCTCAGTGGAAAAAGTATTATTTGGGGGTGGAGAATGCAAGGGGATTATTTCAGTACCACACTTAATAAGGTGGGATCAGACAGGTTAAAGCCGAGACACAAAGGGGATAGGGAAAGGGAAGAGAACAGTTTAGCCTGCGCAGCGTGATGAAGCCCCGCGTCGGTGTTACAGCGAGAGTTTTGTTCGTGAGGAGAGACAGATCTACAGGGGTATTTTGCAGCGTTACTGCACCTTCCTCCGCCTCATACGCTCTCTCTTCCCCACTTCTTCCTCGATGGCAGGCAATAAAATGCCTGCTGGTACCCCCCATGACTGGAGGTACCCAGAGTGGTTCAGCCCATCGTGAGTGCTGTGCCAATCATTTAACAATTCCCACAGCTGCCTTTGTGAGAAGCCTCTCTCTTAAGCCTCTGGTTTAAGAATTTAGAGTAATCATGTAAAAATGATACCCCTGTGCTCTATGATCCGCTGAATCTCACTAATGCCGGATCCCAGAAGAGGGCTTATTAATGAAAGGATGCGATGCCTCTCTCTCTGCTCATGTTTCACATGAATATCTCTCATGGATTCAGCAGTAAACCTTACCGCTGATAAAGTAAGTATAATGAACCTCGGAGCTCCAGGAGAATGGGATGTCGGACTGACGAAGCGGTTACCTGCTCCCCTTCCCAGCGCCACGGCAGCCTGGAGAGGCACCGGGAGGAGTGCCGGGCTGCTCCGGGAACGGCGGCGCAGCAGCACGACCTCCCAAACCTTGGGTCTGATTTGCCAACGATGCCCTGGGCTGCGTGAAAAGATCGGGACTTTGGAAGGGAGTGGTTTGGAATTAGCTGAGAGAAATGAAACTACTCTTTATTGTAAACCACCGAGTCAAGAGAAGAAAGGAGGTTTTTAAAGGGACAGCAGCACCTTGAGGCTACTCTGTGTCCTTTCAACACTACGCAGTAGTCAAAAACCCAGGCTACTCTTGCCAGCTGGCTGGCTTTTCACAAAGCACGGGCACCAAGCGTTCTGCACACAGCGGCATCCCGCTGCTTCCAGCCCCTGACATCTAACCGATTTCCAAGAAGCCACTGAAAATACTTCCAAGTATTGCCTCTGCCCTCAAGCTCTTTTGCCAATGGCAGCAGAATTTCCCATCAAGACTTTCAAATTGTTATAAATCCTTTGCTGTAGCTGTTTGCAAACAAACAAAGTAAAATCCCACGCTAACAAGAAGAAAGGCCGATTCCATGTCTATCCATGGGAAAAGAAAGCAAGTGGCTACCCGGAAAGCATCGTGAGGCCAAGAAAAGGAACGTGTAAACCTTGTAGGCAGCGGTGTAATCAAGGCTCTTTATTTCTCTGAGGCCCTCTGTGATTTATGTTTTCCAGTGAAAGGAGCACATGTCTCTATGAATTACCCCTAATCTCAGCATCGGTAGGTACGGGACGAGCAACCAGAAGATATGACTCTGGAGTAGCCCGAGACGATCACAGACGCCAGCTTTCAATCCAACAATCTCACCGCATGTGCTCAGTGTATCTCTATGTCGTGACTCACCTTCACAGCCCCTTGCAACCAAATCCAAACTCCTCAACCCTCCCTGAGGCGCGAACGCGAGCGTGCGAAGCTACCGCAGAGATCGCAGCACTGAAGACTGAGCATAATCGCGTCTCAAACGCTGAGTATTATCCTCTGCAGGCCTACTCACAACCATTTATGTGACCCACGAGAATGTGAGCATCACCCCTCCCTTCGAGGGGCTTCTCCGGTCAGAGGGAACTCAAACACCTTGAAAGGCAGCGGAACCTTAAACCGGGGGCCACGTTTCGCGTGAGCAGTTTGGGTATAACACCTGGTATTACTAACAGCTAAATGCCCCACGTGTTGTCTTTAGAGGAAGGCGGTCACAGCACCTTTAGATGTGTGCTTTCTTCCCTTTGCTTTTACCTTTCTTCCACATGCAAAATGTACTTAACTCGCTGCTTATTGAATGAAGGATTAGTATTATTTTCCTTCCTCCGGTGAACTTTGTTTCACTTCATCCCGCATACATTTGCTAGGCTGTGTTTTCCTGCCAGCACACCACTGTTCGGCAAACTCCCGTACTTAAGGCCAGCCAGCTAATACAGTGATACCTTTTTTACTCACGAGGAGTGTTTCTGTAATCACGGTTGTGCTTAGGGGACGAATGACAGCTTACACCGAGAGGCACCAAACGCACTTCCAGAAGCTTTGCCCGGCCGGGACAGAACTCGAGCTGCTTCTGACTGCCAAGACGTTCCACACATCGAGACACGTTTTGAAAGACCGTGAGCGCTGGCAAAATGCCCTGCTTTGTGTCTTGTACACCACGAGTATAAAACAAACAGGTAACAAATTTGCGATGGCTCTAGGCAAGATTTACAGTCTCTTCTTTTGTTGTTCAGATTGGTTACGTGGTCCAGTAGGAAAGGAGCTGCAAAAGTAGGGTGTCCTTACAATTCCCCGTGCTTGTGGAAGACCAGGTCGCAAGTTCCCGCTGCCGTCGGCGCAGCGACGCGAACCTCAGCATTTCCTTGCTCTTGTAGAATTATACTTCCAGTCCTGCTGGGTAGTTCCCCTCTTTGTTCCTGCGAGCCAAGCTAGCTGCAAGATCACGCTATGCCACGCTTATAACCTCGCACTAAAAAGGAGGAGATTACAAAGGGGGCAAAATACCCTAGAGGGTTCCCCTTTATCAGAACCTTCCCTGTCAGTTTGCCTTCTCATTTCCTGAGCTCTTGTCTGATTATTAGTGTACTGACAGAATAAAAATAACCTCATATTCCTACATGAATCATAAATAAAACCCTTTTATTTCATCAAAGAGGTTGGCAGGTTTATAGTCCTTTGCAATGCATGCACGATGTGAATGACATACCTTTAATTTTGCTGACAAGCTTGTCGGGGTCCTAATGAAAAAGAGTGAAAAGTGGGTGACTTCTCTAAAGGTTTAGCAGTTGCTTTTTGGTGAGGATATATATTTCACCTTGCCACTGTAATCAAGGAGCCAACTGATCTTGGTAATGAACTCTTCAATTACAGTCTACTTCTGACTCTTCAAGAATGCCTAGGCAACAATACCACAGTGATTATTGCTGATATTACAGATTAAAGCGACCCGGAGGAAAAAAAAGGAGGGGGAAAGAAAAAGGAGAACCGGAGCAGTGTCCTTGCTAGGGCTTCCGGTAGCAGGCTGCATCGGCAATGAACCAAAAAGAGCCATCAGAGATTCTGCATTTGGAACGGAGACGTTTTATATCGCTGCTGTACACCAGGCAGCAGTAACATCACTACTCGCACCTGCATCGTGACATAGTGTGTTGCTCCCCATCCGTCCAACCGGCCAGCTTGCTTTTAGAAACCAGCATCGAGTATGCTAGAGGTTATCTTGGGACGGCCCCATAACAAAGGATCCTACACAAAGCTTTTCTTTGGGTGTCTGTGGCAAGCAAGTCTCCTGACAAGGGTTACACAAAGAGAGAACAGCCCAGAACCACAAACAACTGGCATGGCGCAAACAGAAACTATTTCCTATTTCCAGTCTTTCATAGAATGAAAAGTTTAATTGCCTTCAAAATACCCAGTTTTAGCAGCGATGACAGCGCTTTCTCCTTCTTTGACACATCTTTTCTCATTTCTACTATTCTTCTACTGTCTCCTGTTTTGCTCGTGTAGAAGTCGAGAAGAACACTGGTCCCTCAGATTGCTTTCTGACCACAAAAAGTGGTCAAAGCCACAAGCCTTTCTCCTTTCGTGACAGAACTCCTGCTTTCTCTGAAAGGTCCCAGGTCGCCACTTAATAATTCAGACAGCAATTCAGGGACTAGGACAGCTTTATTTGGTATCTTGGAGTTTATCCTTTGTTTTTGCTGCTGAGTCCTGTCTTCAGCGACAACTCATCAGCAAAGTCTGGGATTTGGCAAGCTCCCCGTTTGATCGCTGCTCTGTTTTCAATCTTTTTTTCCCTGTTTGCTTGGTTTGGTGTGGGGCGGGTGCTCAGAGGTGGGGTTGCTCAGAGACAGAATGAGAAAGGCCTCTGACTGGGGAAACACGCAGAGGTTGTGCGTGAGAGATTGCGTGTACAAGGGGAGATGGGGCAGGAAAAGGGGGAAAAAAATCATGGACGGTGAATTCCAGATCACTATCTTGTCAGGATTTTACAAGATTCCAGAGCTGTGCTTTTAATTTTCACTACTTTCCATTTTCCTTTGATAAGCTCTGAAGCGGTATCTAATTTTATTAGGAGCTGTTCATCAAACGTTGATATCTTCCTTCCTCAAGGGATTCTCTAGCCACAAAAACATCAGGTTCTATGAAACATTAGCTAATCCCAGTTAGAGTTACTTGACCCTATCAAGCAAAGAAATAAATTGTACTCTTCATGAGAGTCCTACTGTTTACACTCCAGACTAAACTCTCAGATCTCAAAGTTTTCAGAGCAAAAACATTTTTCATGATGCCAGAAAACTGGCCTTAAAGCCCTGGGCCATACAAGCCCGAAACTGTTTCTTGTTTCCAATTAAATACATTGACAGACTTCCTCTTGACTGTGGCTGACACCAGGCCCCGATTTTCTTGGCACAAAATCCAAATGGGCAATGGTAGGAGCCGTTACCGGCAACATCAGTCCCGTACTCGACACATGGCTACGTCTTGCCCTCGGCTTTCTCCCGTGGGGCTGCACGTGGGGGAAAATTGCCGGGAATAAAAGCACTTCTCCCTGTTCAGTGCAGACAACATACGCTTCGACGAGAGGCTCCAAGTTTGGCAAACTTCTTACAGCAAGTGTTTGCACGGGCAGTGACCAGGCTGGCCACCGTGGCCCTGCCGTGAGCGAGGCGGCAGCGGGAAGCTGCCACCAGCAGCCGTCACCATGGCACAGATGCAGAAATGCGGTTTGGGGATGCATCCAGAGCTGACAGAGGCCAAAGCACGGGCTCCAAACCCAAGCCTTGCCAAAGCTGTTTTGCTCTACTCTAACACATTTAACAGTTAGAAACAGCTCACTACATTAGAAATACACTGTGTCGGACTATCTCGTAAAACATAGCATGGCTTATTTTGAAGTTGCAACGGAACATGTTTTGCACTGATTTAGGGCCTTGCTCAGGCAGCATAATCCCAGGGCTTTGGAAATCAGGGGATCGGGCACTTTGGCTGCAGTGGTGTTACTCATTCTGCTGTTTGCAATGAAAGGTCTTGGTGGAAAAGGTTAAGAAAAAGACTCATATACTCCAAAACTATCAGCTTGTTATCACTATCAATAATACTTTATAGTACTTAACATGCTACTTTTCATCTTCAAAGCACTTGGCAGATATTAATTAATCCTCACACTCTGCCTCTGGGGTCAGCAAAGGCTGCTGCTCCCACCAGCTGAGTCAGGGGCTTAACCGACTCGTCCGAGTCCAGAGGGTCGGGGTCACCCACCCCAGGCCCTGCTCTGAACACTCAAACACGCTGTTTGCCCCTCTTTTACACGGGATGGTGGATGTGTGCCACTTGCACACGTGAGGTAATTTCTTACAATGCTTCCTTGAACCGGTAACTGCAACTTCAGCTGCTTGAACAAAGCCGCTCCCCACGCATTCCTGCGTGGATGCAAGATGTGCACAATTATCACCTGATAGTTACAGGGCTCGGTTCACGGAGCCCGGTTGGTTTCTAAAACCCTGCTCTGCGGCGGAGAATCGTGGATGCGCGCACAGAAGTGATCAGAGTCGCAGCTTAAAGTGGCAGCAGACCTCTTCAAAGCCTTCACAGGCCAACATGGCTCGAGACACAGCTAAAACGAGCGTTTCACCGAACACAGCCTGCGTGGTTCTGTGACCTCATTAGCCTAATGCTTACTGTTTTAACTTGTGGGTTTGTGGCTTGTTGTTTTGTTTTCGAACGACCTGCAGCACTGTAAGCGCTGACAAACTGACAAAGGGTACGGGGGACGGGAGGACGGGCGCACGGTGTGGTTTTATTTATCCATGCTTCTTTGAGTTGCTAAATCACACTGCATCGCTTTATTGAGTGTCCCTTTAGGAGTATATTGGAAAAAATTCTATCTGCCACAATTAATAGAGTGCACAGTGCATCACACAGCACAGGCCTGGCGTCGGAACGCAGCCTTCCCTCGGAGCCCTCCCGTCCCGCGCCGGATGCCAGAAAGGATAGAAGCTGTGACGTGTGATCCAGCTGCTGATAAATGACGGTGGTAACGCACAACAAAAAGGCTAATGAGTTCTCTCCAACACTGCACTACTTTCACGAAATGAATGCGATGATGACCCTATTTGCTACTGTTTGGGGGGTTTTTTTTGGCCAGTGAGTTGCTTATCCCTTTACCTGCATGTTACTTTTTTATCTCCTCTGTACAATGCTCTGGAAAGACAGATAAAATTAATGTCAGCATCTCCCTTCACTTTTCAACCGTAAAAGAGCCTTTGCAGGTAGAGTAAACCAAAAAGGCCACTAACTAATTATAACCCATTGTACTGGGCTTTGAGGAGTAATGAATAGAAGCTACTCCCTGTGAGCTTACCAGAGTGCTTTGCAGAGACAGTGGTGCCTTTGTGGGAGAGGGAGATCCCTTCACTGGACCAGAGAGCGAAGAAATGGAATTGTTAATGTATGTAAGAGGCAGGAGGATTTCTATGGTACTATTTCATTGCCGAGGCAGAAGGTAGCAAAGCCAATCATGAAAAGCGTAAAGGTGTGAAGGCACAAAGATGGAGAGTTGATTAAAAGCACCGTGGGGAGCGTGAGCGAACAAATCAATGGTAATGATGGAATTATGCCTGAGCAGAACCCAACAGACTACGGTGGCCTGGAGACTCGGCGCCGGGGATTAAACGCCACGAGGTGCGGAGCGGAGAGCCCTTGTCCGGCCCGCTGGCACTCGGAGATGCTGACTGATGGCGTGGGTCACCTGCCAAACCTGAGGAGGGCTGGTGAGGAAAGACTTGACGTAAGCACCTCTGCACCCCCGTGAGATGTGATGGCTGAATCCTGCCCAACCAGGACCGGGGTGCAGGAGCAGCGATGTCGAGAGAGATGCCAGTCTCAGCCCCGGGAGAGTGGGATGGAGCTCAAGGGGGAAGCACAAAGCAAGCAAAGGTAAAAGATGAGATCAGGGGCCTGAGGGTGCTAGGAAAGGTTAGAGGTGGTACCTGAGAGCAGAGCTGCGGAGGCTCACAGCAGTCGGGCAGAGATGAGCAGTGGCAGCACCGGGTGCTGTGTGGGGCAGCAAGGCACGGGCAGGAGCTGAGGGAGCACAGATCAGAGCTGGCTGCAAAGGCACCGAGAGAAAGGCCTGCAGCAGCCTGGGGGGAGGGAGGAGAGGATTGGAGCAGCTGGCAAGATCAACGCGGGACTGGCTCTAGCTGGGGCTGCAGTGGCTTATGGCTGCCAGTGCTCGATGGGCGCTTGCTGAGCCTGCCCTGTGCCTACAGACACCACATTAAGCATGTTACTATCCAAAGTACAACAGAAGCTGCCTTAATAGTAATACCTGTATGAGCAATCTTACACAAACACAGCTTCAGTTCCCTCTTTTGCTGTTCTAGGGGCTCCTTTGCTGGGACAAGGCATACAGCTTTATGTGCATCTACATCTCCCAGACGCCCTTGTTGCTACAGCACCGGGATCTCTACTCTTACCTGGATTTGTGGTTAGTGACCTCGGCCGCAAAGGCCTGCAGCCGTTTTGCCTGCCCCAAGTGGGTCACAGTGTTGCCACACGGGCAACTGTGATGGATGGGAGGATGAGTAAATAGACGGTGCCTGTGAGAACTGACAGAGTGCTGAGGTCTGTCCATGAGGGATAAAACTGTGAGTATGGCCGTGCTGTAACACTAAGCAATCTGGAGATTTTGTCTCTGGTGGCATTAGTCACGTTGCCCCAGAGCCAACTGTAAAGCCTGCGCCGCCTGTACAAGGAACGCGAGGGGAGGGTTTGACCTCAGGCCTCGCCTGACAGGCGATCCTCCCAAGCCACGGTGCCACAGCCAGACCCTCAGCAAATACAACAAGGTCATACCTGGTCTTTTGGCATGAACTCACGGTGAATTAATGGAAAGATACAAATTTTCAATATCAAATATTTGCCAAGTGGGAAGAAGCTGCAGCAGCCAGAGGGAAGCTGTCCCGAGCTGGCCTCAGTCAGCTCAGATCCTACACGCAGCTGCGGTGGCCTCTGTTACGAGACCTTCAGATCCCTGGAGTCCACTTGTGCCCTCAGCAGTCAGAGAGAGCGAACTGTAGTCATCCAGAGCCCCGATCTCCAGAAATTCTGTTTTCCTTTTGAGAATGTCAAGATTCACAAGTAGAAAATGCACAGATTCCTGCAGAATGGTCTTAATGAAGGTGACTTAAAATATCTCATACGTTACCTCTCTACAGGCAGGTACGTATCTCTTACACAAGGTCAACCCTGAGCACAAACCAATCAACTACTCATCGAGAGAGGAGCTCAATATCATAAAGCAAATCTGGTGTTTGGCCATATCTCTATTCTTTCCTATTAGTAGCAGGTAAAAAGCCCGAAGGAAAAGTGTAAGGCTCGGAACTGGACTTAAGCGTGTGTCCTTGGATGGGCCCAACCTCCAGATAGGCTTGAAAACCAGACATTGGAAAGGGAGGAACAGTCACGGCACAAATACTAAATGTAAATACAACGCATTCCAGTACAGGCCCTTCACTGAAACAAGCCCTAGAGCAGCGCTATCTCTTCGTGTTGATGACAATGCAAAGGACTCCAGTGTAATAGTATTTACTCAGTTAAATGAGAGTTGTAATGCACTTCAGCCTTTGAAACAAAACTTGAGCTATTTGAGTGTACCATTTTCAAACCCAGAGATCTATTTGCACGCGGCTGTTGAGTTCAGAGGGACTCGGTGCTGCGACCCCACGCACCGCTATGGCGACTTGCTCTACGGGCAACAAGGCTGTCTAACAGACATGTCATCCTTTTGCTATCAGCTCGAGTGGAATCCAGAGCAAGGAAGTGCAGACTCGGTTTCAATATAAACAGGAGTAAGAATATCTCCTAACTTGGCAGATTTCAGCTCTAGAAACACAGGCACAACTTGATTGTGCTCCTTCCCCAGACAAAAACTGTATGTTACAGACATCCCAATCGAGTTCTATGAGATCTACAGTTTAACACTATCTAGGACTCAGGAGTTGAGCTTCCGATCCGTTTGGCCGTTGCTCCGTTCGGTTGAGTTACGCAAATCGCCACCTTTTACTTCCCTTCAGGAAGTTGTGAATAAATATATCCATCCTCTTGAGGATCACCGCATGAGAACTATTATCAGGCACACTCGTACTCAACGGGTGATGCTAACGTGGTAAAGTAACATGCCCTGTCTAGTACAGAGCATCTTTTTGCACATGAGGGTGCAGGGAAGGTTCGGTAAGCACCTTGAATTTTGCCTTCATCCCAGTGAGAGTCATGTGCTTGCTTAAACTGCCTTTTGCTATTTATTTCTTTAAGTATATGATTGAGCCTTTCAATCTAGTTTTCTTAAGCTTTTCAACACAGAGTATTCATGTTTAGTTACGTTTGTTCCAACCTCCAACTCCCCCCAACCTGAGAAACTAACCTTTCCCATGATGAACTTTCCTTTTGAAATACAACACGGTACTCCTCTTTCTAATAAAGACTACACAACCATCCTAATCTTTGCCCACGTACGGAAAGCTCTTGGAAAAACCTTTGTTTTTGTAGACCTGGTAGCTTGAGAAGACGGGAACTGGTAAACAGCACGCTAATCATTCTGTCTCCACTGACGAGCAGCGAAGGAGTTAATCATCTGCTTCTTTTCACTGATTCGGCCGCAGAGCTCGGTTGTGCATATTAAACATCCAAGTTACCAGATTCAAAGAAAAAACTTGATCTCAATTTGGCTACATATTAAAAGTGCCATTCCCCGTTGTCCTACCTAGCGCTGTTAATTGCATGCATTCAGCCCTCTATTGGAGAATAATTTAGCTTCAGATTGAAAAGAAACAGCCCTGGCCTTGGTTATTTTGGCATACAAGTCTCCAGTATGACTCTGTTTTCTAAGCAGACATTAATGATTCTAAAACTAATATTCATTGTTTGAAGAGGCATAGCGGCCTTGGCATTTACTTAACCTTTTGTCTCATGTATGAGACTGAGTCAGCCTAAATCCTTTTCTTAATTAATATCTATTCTTTTTTTCCCCCGTCCAACATTATTTATTAAACAATTTGCATGCAACAATTAGACTTGAGAGACGAGAAAAAACCCACTGTACGAGCACGCTCGCTCAGTGCAACAACCATTGTGATACTGGTCCTCCAGCTCACACAAAGCTTTGAGCGTGAATGAGATGGGAACAGGGAGTAAGTAAGGTCAGGTACAAAAAACCCCTGAAAACCAAGTCCCACCATTCACAAGTCAGCCCTAACATTAAGCTATTCCCTACTAAAAAATAATCATCCTAGAGGGGAAGAGATAAAACACTCCTGTAAAAGCATAAAGCCCAGGGATTCGACACCTCTGGTGAATGTCAGGGATAACAGTTATGGATATGGATAAAGCGCAATCACTTCAACACGTTTGCTTATTGCTGTGGTAGAAAGAAATGATCCTGTAGTGCTTCACAGGACAGCACTGTCTGCTCCACACCAACCGTCTCAGCTGGACCTCACCTGCTTCTCCAGCGTGTTTGCCTCTATATACTCCTTTGCACTCTCGTGATCGCGACTACTTTGCACGTGCTGCTCAGTGTGCAACAAAAGCCCCTTACGATTGTAAGACAGACACGGAAAATGGCAAAGACACCTTTGGCAAGGAAAAGAAAACCACTTTGGCGTTGCATTACCAGTTGGGTGACGTTAAGAACCAGGCTGTAGGCTGGTTTGTGTGTAATTACACAAGGAAACAGAGACTCGAGCGTCTTTCCTCACCTACTCTTCCAGCCAGGAGCTGTGTGTAATCACAGACGCTATGGCCAGGGGACTGATCGTCTGCAAGATGAGTGACTGAATCGGCTTTTGCATCTCACCAGGGTTGGATGACACACCAGACCTGCATGAGAAACTGCAATACTCTCCAGAACCTCGAGTCACAAGCCACACGGATGTGATAATGGGCCGTATCCCAAGTCCATTAGAAAACGCACAGGAATAAGATCCATTCTAGGCATCTGTATCAGTGTCATCCTAAATCTAACCTTACCAATGATCCCCAACCTCTCATACTCTTAGGACCGCCATTCTAAAAGGCTTTAGGGGAGATGTGGGTTCGGCGCAAAGCTCCTGAGCCACACCTTTCATGTGAACGTACGCGAGCAACCCCCCTGCCCGCGTGACAAGGTCCGGCTGCTTTGCAGGCAGGGAAGGCACAGTGAAGAAACAAAGTGAGACCGCTGCTCAGAAACCATCCCGAGGGCTGAGCTGGACCACCACCGCTACCTCAGAGCCGAGGCTCCCAAAGGAAACAGGCCAGCCTTAGGGATCCAGACGCGCCACTCGCCTCAAAATCACCAACACAGCACTACATTAAATATAATTCCAGGCCTATAGCTCAGCAAGTAACTTCAGGGCATGAACTCAGACAGCAGGTTTGAAAAGCCAAATGCGTGTCTATAAAGCCGACGTGTTAATAAGTTACCGGTTTGCAGTAAGACATCAACATTTGCATGCAACTTCCTTCTTGTTATGTGCAGTACTACAGTTTTTAATGTTTCTTGGACGCTAGCCAGAGTCTTAGTCCCTAGTTAGTTCATCTATTACTTTCTTGCCACAATAGATCTGGGTCTTGGCCAAGTACTGGACTCACACCGCATACAAAACCACAGAATTCTCTCCCTTATCTCTTGACAATCTTCACGTCCCAGGGAAGGTTAAAAAATATCATCAAATCAGATAAATAAGTAAATACATAAAAATCCAGCACTAACTGCAGTAAGAGCGTTTTTATCATCTTTTAACACTGCTTATAATCAAAAGATTTCCTCATGTCTATGCAACCCTTTAGTCTCCCAAGAGTCTCATTCATGACTATTCACCTGAACAGCAGAGGAAGTTCTCTTCTTTAAGTCCCTCCTGGAGCTCCTCAGGCTTTCCACTGGAGTGAGCAAGGTTACACGACCTGGAATAAAACAGGAGAGGAAGAGGCTTCAGTACCATCGTTCCTTTCTCGGCGTTTCTCAACCTGTGGAAGGGTTTGAAGAGGCCGTGGAAGGTTGGAGGTGGCCTCTGTTTTACACTTCATCTTGAAAAACTGTATCTGTTATTGGGGGTCACTGGTGCCTTCAGAAGAAGGTGAATGAACACAGAGGAGATGCTTTTTGAAAGAGTTTGAAAACAACGTCCAGGGCAGTTGTGATGGCAGGACAACGAAGGCTGTCTCTCATTGGGAGCTAAAGGTAGCAAACTAATACTAACATTAACAAAGAGCAGCAAAACAGGAATGAATGACATAATGATCACTTTAATCTGCCAGATGTCTCAGTTACCCTTGAAAGGGCCGGTCTTCCCTGCCTACCCAGCCCCGATGAGACCATTTTTGTCCACTTGAAGACATGTATAAGCAGGCTAAAACGTCATCTGACCCTAAAAATGCCCCTCGATGCTGCTGAGCACATGGAAATGTGACACTCCTCAGGCAGGAGCAGGTAGGGGTGGGAGGGGAAGGGTGTGCTGTGCCCTTGGGTAACAGCCCTGCTCCCGCTGACCACGCCAGCACCGTGAAACCTGAGCCAAGGACACGCGGGGCAAAGCCAAGAGCGGCGGGGGAGACGCCTCACCTTCGCCTGGGCTGCAGCTAAAATCACAACCCGCTCCACGTGGAATATCTTGCTGTCAGGGTAACACTAATCACAGTAGTCCACTGGGCTGACTTGTAAAATTTTGCTAATAATACCAAGGTAGCTGACAAGTTAATAAAACACGTGAATCCTGCTCCTTCTGCTCGAGCCGTGTGGGTATTTTTTCTGCTCGATTTGCCCAAACAAAGCCTTAATTTCGGCGATTTCAGAAATTAGATCCTCTTGAAGAACGAAAGGATGCTGTGTTGGAGAGGGGTGGCTTTTTTATGAAGACACGTAATTAATGGAAGTCATTAAAGATACTTGTAAAAATGATTCAGATTTTTCTATATGATGACTAACTAACCTATTATTGCTCTTCTTGGTCAGAGATTAATGGGGATTTCTTAAAGGATGAAGAATTATTTAACAAGCTGCAGGATATGTATGGGCATGAATACACTCTGTGATAGTGTGAATGATAAAAAAATGTGTCTGTTTATTTCCTTTACTAGTGAATCAAAGCTAAATTCTGAGATAGTGAGATGTCAAAAAAAACCCCAACAAATCGAAACGCAAAGCCAACACTCAAAACCCATCACAATCTCACACGGCAAGTGGATGGGTTTTATATGAATCTAAACATGTATTGTTAAGAAATTCAGGTTCTCATGTGGTCTAACTCAAGGTGACACAGAAACACACCAGCATGACCTCTGAAAAGGCTGAGATGCACCAAAGACTTAAGGGTTTAAAACCGGGTGATGCTGAATATTTAACAGCTACTTGGGAAGGGCGAGAAGCAGAGACCGCAAGGCAGAGAGAA
This sequence comes from Colius striatus, assembly GCF_028858725.1. Lineage (NCBI taxonomy): Eukaryota > Metazoa > Chordata > Aves > Coliiformes > Coliidae > Colius > Colius striatus. The sequence continues at coordinate 119,195,976 of NC_084760.1, forward strand.
CAAACCACTTTGCTGCTTTCAAGAGCTTCCCATGAAGAATTTTTCTTTACAAAGCAATGAAAACAATGTGTTTGGTCAAAGATTTCTATGCAAGGAAAGCTAACTTCTAAGACCGCCAGTAACAGAGTCACTTGATGATTTCCTTGATGATGCCACACATAGACAGCTTTCATTCTTCCACCTCTTTCAGATTACAATGACCTCAGAGTGTCTTGAACTACCTCGTCCCCCCCACACTGGGTTGAAATCCACGTGCAAAGAGGGAGTCGAGCATCTCAAGGCTGACGTTGGCACTAAGGGAAGGGAGCAGGCAGAGAAGAGAAGCGAATGGAAGGCAAACCAGTTTCTCAGAGAAGCTGAAAACAACGTTGGATTTTTTCATGGCTGATTTGTCAACTATTTTCTGCAGTAACTGTTCTGAGCAACAAACTGCAACGATTCGTAGGCCCAGGCGAAACGCTAACAGTTTCCTCTCTCCGGCTGAAACAAATGCCCTTACTCTAGCTCTTTCCAGAACGGATCCCAACCAAGCTAGGCAGTAGCCATGAGCCTTCTGCAGCTTGACACCCAATTATTTTAATACCCGCTATATCTTCCTCCTCTCAGGGCTCATTGGGGTTTTTTTTCCCTTTTTGATGGCACACAAAGCATTGAATAACCTTTTCACTCTGTACCTGGGCTGCAGCCACATCGCTGAAGGGGGTCCTTTCAACGTCTTAAAGGACCTCAAGTGTATGACAACATGGCACTGCAGTCAAAAAGCTCGCCAGGGAACAGAATAAGAAGATTTATTTTATTTTTAATATTTGAAAGATTTCAAAAAGCATTCAACTGGATTTCTCACTAAGAGGATGAGTGAAGAGAATCCTTTGTAACTAAGCTGGGAGGCCCGAGTCTTTTATCCATTGTTACACAGTTTTTCCCCAGGGCAGAGTTAGGAAGGCCCGCAAGCCCCAGAAGCTTAACAAGGGGAGTACACTGGGTGGGCTCTCCTGCCATCGCCTAAGCCCCTCCAAGGAGCTGCGAGAGCAGAGCGGGTCTCTTGCTCCATTTGAGGCACCGGCAGAGCTTGTTCGGGAAGATGCTGGCAGCCGCGGTGCTGCCGCAGGTCAATCTGCCCTGCGAACGCGCACCCTCCGGACACAGCCACCTGGACGGATGCTGCCTTAATAAACCACAAACAAAACCATTCCACAGGAGATTAGCAAGGAATTGGCACTTGGATTAATCAGACTCTGCCAATTCCAAACTAGTTTAACTGCACTGACAATTCTTTAACCTATTTTTCTTCTTTCTTCTGGTGAAATCCCTGCGACTTTGATGGAAATGAACCGGTAGGTTTGGATCAAACGGACTTCAGTGAACATTCCCTGAGCTTGGCTCATGGCACCTTTGGCACTGACGTTTGCATCTGGCTGGAAGGGACAAGTCGCTTGAGGGACTCTCAAGTGCCAGTAAGTGAGGAGGAGCTCGGGCCCGGAACACGTTCTCATCCCCCCACTGCCCCAAAATCCTAATCTAGGACTTGGCCAAGCTACTTCACCATAGAACCATAAATACGTGAGATCTCTATTGACAACATTTTGCTTGCCAGCATTTTGTGACACTTCAGGTCTCTGTGAGATTTCCACTGTTAATACAGCCACAGAGGTGCACAAACTAGGAACAGCAAAAGGCAGCTGACTACTCACGTCCATGTGTGCCTCCATCACTGCATCCGAGCTCACCACTCAGAGTTGCTCGCACAAGGGTGAAATAAAACAGCTTTTAATTAATTAGAGACCTCTTTCCTCATTTGCTACAAAACTTGTGGAATCCTAACGCAGCAGAAACCTTGAAGGCAAATGTCTTCTGTATGAATCCACTGCTCAGAAGCAGGAGAATATGGAGTTTGTAAATAATGGCAAAACAAGTAATGTCTATTTGCTTACTCGATCCCACTGAAATTAATGGTCTGTGGTTCAGGTCTGTGTCAGTGCCATAAAGCAGGACACGCTCGGGGGCCAGGAAGCGCCTGCTTCATGTGTTAATGATGGAGTTATGGAGCGGCAGCAGGCATTTCATGGACAAAGTTGCAGACTGCGTGCTCAACTCTCCCTTTTTGTACTCAAACAAAAAGCCAAAGGGATTCCTAGTCCGGACCTGGGGCCGAGGTTGAAATTCTTCTACAAAGTTCGAAAGGGACTCAGCTAGAAACTTTCAAACGATGCCACCCGTGAGAAAACACAGCTCCTGAGCAGAGATTGTGCCCCTCCTAGAACTTAAGCGCCCCCTCACGCAGGGGTCAATCCGGGTACAGACAAAACCGTGTATGACAACATTATCCCCGAGCTCTCTTTCTGTAGCCCCATCACCCACGTGGAGAGGCTTGAGAAACCCAAGGAAAAAAGCATCATACTGAGGAGTTGTAGCTTACTGTTTGTGCTCTGGCTTTTCGTGTACTAGGAATAATCGCTACCGCTTTGTAGTACACTTAACAACAAATAGCTTTGGAGATTGCTCCAACACTTTAGCTCCACTTCAGCTCTTAATCAAACTCAGCAGCTGTTTATTGCAATTACACTATAAAGCAATAGACATTATCCCTTAACTAACTGTCTTATTAATATAGGTAGTTACACAGCTATTTCATAGTTACTCTTAAATAACTGCTTTTAATTATTTTATTTACGTAAATAACCATCTCAATAAATTTAAATTAAATGCATACGTGAGAAACGTCATTTAAAGCATCGCACACAACCGCTTCAGTTTACTAATGCTTACGTTGATGTCCTTGTATCAGTCCATTAAAATGCAACTGTAATTTATTTCACTTTCTGATTAGAACACCTAAGACACCAGCACTTCCTAACTACTGAAACGGACATGGTCCGGTCTGCCTTCTGTTGCTGTTTTTTCGTTGCAATCCTAGTTTGCTGTCCAGACAGCAAGATTTGTTTTCACCCACAACACTTATCCCCGTTTAGTTCTCTTTCCTTCCCATTCCCTGTCAAAGCAACAGTTGAAACTGGATTGCATTTCGTCTTCTAGTTCACTCGGAAACTCTGGTTCCAAAGGGAGGAAAGGATTTTATTTTCCTGTGCTACTCTGGATCCTCCGTGTCTTATGTCATTTGTTCTGGTAGGATCAAGCTCTTTGCCTTCAGCTAAGGGAAAGGCACACATTGACCGACCTGGCCAGAACTCCACTTATTGTTCAGGGACTTACCCCACACAGAAATCCTCCACTGCAGACTGGGCAACACTCATACAGCAGCTTTTATCCCACAGTGCCACTGACAAGCATTTCCCTGCAAAAAGGCCCGTGGCACAGACCAGCGTCTGCCACTGCTCATCGTGCAGAACGGGCTGCCCATCATACTGCCTCATTCACGTGCTTTTCCTCAGAGTCCTTGCTGTTAGGGAAAAACCCTAAAATCTGTCCTTATTCTGGCTTAGATTCCTCCCTGAAAGCTAGAGGGAAACGCTTCCTGAAGAGCAGGGAGGAGGACTCCCTTCACCACTTGTTTGTCACAGGCAGGAGATCAGCAGATGTTAGAAAGTGCCGGGAGAAACTTAAAGTATGGAGTGAACATAAGGCTGGAAAATATGAAGGTGCAAAAAGAGGTGAAGAGGTCCCACATACTTTCCTGACACCCATCTACCACTCAAAACTTCTTAGTTTGGTTCTATAGCTGCTGCAAGGAGCTGTAAATGTGAACTGCTACGTCTGAAAGAAAATCACAAAAAGCCCCCTCAAAAGTCATTGGGATGTACTGAAAAAAAGCATTGAAATCACAAACGTGTAAAGCAAAATTTCTCTGAGGGTCTCAGCAGCTTTTAATCTCTGAAACTACAGAAACTGAAGCGTATTTGACTCTTGGATATCAGTCAATATCAGAGATGTTACAGGACAGCAACAAAGAGAAGAATTTTGTCCACAAAATCCAACCTCTACTGATGGTGAATTCTGCGAACTATCAAAGCCTAACCTGTCCTCTGGCTGCTAATTAGAGGCCACAATTTCCCTACAAGGAATCATTAAAGAATGGCATTTCGATGCACGTACACGCTCCGCATCGGGGTGAAGGGTGCCTCAGTGACACCGTGCCTGTGGAGAAGTGGAATGTACTTGGAGACAACAAAAGATGGAAACGATGATTTATTTATTGTAATATTTCTATCCAAACGTAAAAGAGAACATGAAGGGATAATTACAGGCTCTGTCAGACAGGGGCTGCTGGTGCTGTGATCTGGCAGACACACTAAGCTCCTCAGCAGACGAGCCCTTAAAAGTTTATAGACTACGCTGGACAAAGACATGGGTGACTCAGTACAAAGGGATCTTACAGAAAAATGTAGAAACTAAGGGTTAGGGAAGACGTGTTTAAACTTCAGGTAACTGAGAGTTACCGGGGTTGGATAATTGAAGTTCCAATGTATATTTGCCTACACTGTCACTCACCTTTGAGCCCTACCTAGGCATCTTGACATTTATGTAGTCTGAAATCCTGAAAGCTCTGAGTTTAGACAACTAAATTGTTGCTTGTCAATTTAGTCTTCACTGAAAGACAGGTGTTTTGTTTCAGAGTAACACTTCTTTCAGACTTCTCAATTCCCAAGCTCAGATTACTCAGCTAAGAAAACCACCAAAAATGAAATAACTTACACGCAGGAGAAGATATTTACATACCTCGAACAAAAGAATTCTTTGGGCAAAATAGGGATGTTTAATTATTGCTTGTTTTTTGCCATATGGGATTCTCGGCTCTAGCTCTCTGGTGGCAACTGCAGGAGCTTGGAGGCTTTAAAGGTTCCTACATTTTTGGCAACGTGGCACATCCTTTGCTAGTGCTATGCAGTTTTACAAGCTTGTTCTGTGAATGTAAAATGCTCTCTGAACAAAACCCTCAACAAAAATCCTGCTGAGAACGTGAAGCAGAATTCTCCAAGAACGTGGCTCGGGAAGCAGGCACACACCAATAAGCACAGTGCAGGCGTAGCAGCCCGGTGCCAACGGCGCGAGAAAGAACTATCTGCCTGTGCCCCAGCTTTACATCTAATTCCAAATGGGTCACTATTTCTGGGCCTTCGTTTTTATCTCTAGTAAAGGACTGGGATCCTTTCCAATAACAAACAATTTCCCTCTTGGCACAACTTTGCACAGGTGACTTACACAGCCCAAGAGCCGCACGTGCTGATGGTGCCATTGGGATCCCACATCTGACCGTGGCTACAGCTTCCTACTGTCGATTTAATGGAAAGTGAATGAGGGAGCCCAGAAAACAGCTCAGGTAGAACAGGCACCATCCGTCTGACCCCAGATTTAGCCTGCTGTTGAGATGCTACTGCCTACAAGCAGCAGACAAGTCCGCTGCAGAAAGCAGCAGCAAGACCTAGAGTGCACTGCCTCCACTCATGCCCTCTGCTAACCCAGGCTTCCCTTTCTCCATGCCTCCGTACCTGTGAGCTGGTGCCCACGCGTTTCTGGCTTCTTGGCACCATGGCAGTGTTTGGACCTTAATTTACACCATTGATTGTGTTGTAGGCAACAGAATACAAGCTTCGTCACACTGACCTGTCAATAACTTCAGCTCTGACCTGGAGGGATCATGTGTTCTGGCACAGGTTAAGGGTCTCGTTTAATTTAGAGCCTTAAGCTGGGTTTGAACTGCATCCCCAGAAGTAAAATGCCCGTGTTTGAATCTGGGAAGTCGCACGGCTCCGGTTTCCCGATTGGTACTTGTGACGTGCCAGTATTGGCAAACCACGGAGATATTAACTGTGTGCTCTGTTTTCTGCCCTTAATTATGGCCAGCTAGTCTGATTTTTCTCTTTCTTGTTTTTTTTAAAGGATTTGAGTGACAAAGTGACTATGCATATCATTCCACATTTGAACTGTAAGACTTCAGTATTTCTACCTCTAGTGTGTAATTGGATCAGCTGCCAGTTACAGAAAGGAGCTGGGTGAGTATTAAGTGTGTGGAAAATGAAGAAGAGTCCAAGTGTGAAGGGGAGGAATAATTTGACAAAGCCTGCAGTGAGCTGTATGTGGTTTTCTCATTCCAAAATGGAGTAGGCTTTGAAGCACATGAGAAAAAACTGGCTTTGATTGATTAGCTTTGGTTCACAGAATGCTAGCCACAATCTTGGAGTGACTCAAGACATATAGAAAGCCACAGTCCCTGCCCCTACGAGCTTACAGTATCAACGTTACCATAACGAGGATGGCCGAGTGCCAAACCATACAACAGTCTTCTTTTCTTTGACTTGCTAAATCTATGCCTTGAACAACCTCATCTGGGCAAAAATCTGCTGCCTTGGGCTTGGCATCACAGCAGGGCTGCAGTATAGTGAGTTCCTGATGTGGTTGTCCTCAATCCATTGCACCCAATACTCTTTTTCGTAGGTCCCCACTGTATCACTTGCTCACTTTAGAGTTTCTCAAATAAACAAATGAAGCTAATGTAAGCATGGACCTGCTTCTGCGGGGGGGGTGGACTAGGTGATCTCTAAAGGTCCCTTCCAACCCCTACCATTCTATGGTTCTATGATTCTATGAAACATTTTAAACTGCTACAAAAACCCATCCCTTTAAAAAGGTGGGAAATAGATGAAGTCTGACCAGTCAAAGAGTGTTTCTCTAAGGACAAGAAAGTTGCCTTGTCACCAGGTTCCTCCATCAACCACAGTTACGGCAGGACCGTGCAGACACACAGCTCCTTATCCACTAAAAGTTCAAACATTTATACCTTTACCAAATACAAGCAAATCCCCTCAGACACAAACAGGCAGTTTGTAGGTTTCTGGTCAAATGCTACAGAAGAGCTGGATATTCAAGGGCAGCCAGAACATCCTTCACTTTACATTTTAAAGTAACTCTAAGATGCAACTTAGGAAAACAGTCTGATCATGAGGCGACAAATTCAACAGGTAAGGAGAGAGGACTGCAGTCTGAGATCAAAACAAAGGTCACAACATCCAGAGGAGCTCGTCAAATAAGCAGAAGAATTGGCAGTTACCTGGAAATTCCCAGGCTGCTGTCCCTCAGCTGTAGAAATCCACCATAATGTCAACCAGGCTGGTCTGTAAGGAAAAAGCAAGAAACATTCATTAGTGGTGCAAACAAACACAGAAGATTACAAATATGTCAAGTGGATATCTTTGGCAAAGAACGACTCAAAAGCAGCCATTAATTGAGAGGACCAATGTCCAAAGGCCCCTGGGTTATGGCCATAGAGTCGTATCTTCGCCCACCGCTATAAAAGCTCTTCAGACAAGTCTTATCAGGCAAAAACACAACAGAAAATCAACTCCAAATCATTTCTCTCTGACCCTCCGAGGGGGGCAAGGCATTAAGACAGGATGCCCCATCTCAAAGGAAGTCAAGATGGGATGAGAACAGCTCAGAGAGACAGAAAGAGAGAAATGGTGAGAGGCAGGAGTGCAAAGGTTTTATCAGCATGAGTTTGGGATGACCACATTACTCACAGGTCACCGTGCTTTCCAGCTGACTAGCAACAGACGAAATAAAGAAGACAACAGCCTCTGGATTTCCAGGTAGCAGCTGCAGCCAAGTCTGCCTTTCCATCTGCCCTTTTAGGCTGGAACATGCAGCGACCCGCTCGGGAAGTGACTGACTGTGCAAAAGGGAACTCCCCGCTCCCGCTATCGCCATGCGAGCTCTAGAAGAGCGTCGAGACAGTATTTGAGTTTTTAGGGGGAGGAAAGCCTCAGTTGCAGGGCACTTGGGTTTACCTACAACATGCACACCGTCAGCAGTTCCCAACACTGAACCAGAACAAGCACTTCAGGGATCCCTGCGGATAGGCCCACCTCCAGCAGGACGGCAGTGGGAACAGGTTACCCCAGTGAACGTTCACAACAGTAATGGCAGAGAACAGGTGTAGTTCTTCCCCTCTCACTGCAGCAGGCACAGCACAGAGACTCTGCTCTCCAAACAGCGTTTATTTATAGTGAAGTGATGCCGTTCTGCCAGGAGCCGTACAAAGACTCCACTGCAGACTGCTCACATTTTTCAGAAGGTACCATCTAATGGGATACACACACAGAGATCCCAACAGCTGAGTGGGAAATAATATTGCCATTCCTGACGGTTCTCAAATTAGCAAGAGCTTATAACGAAGCTTTTGTATGACGTCTCTTTCAAGCACGTGCTGGATACCTCTCGTGCTGGGAATGGATGCAGCCGGGATAACTGCCCTCCTGCTCTGTGCTTCATTCTCTCACCTCATACTACGTTGCTTGTTTCCCACACTCAGAGATCTTCTACTTGTGTTTGAACTCTCTGAATACTCTCTTCAGCTACACACAAGGAGCTGGAGGCCTTGGTAACCTTCTACCCCAGCAGTTCTTTTTCTGCAGTCAGGAAATTATCTCTCTTTTTTGTTTGGGTTTTTTTTTCTTTTGCTGCCAAGAACCGGGGGAATTCTTCCTTCCAAAGCCCGGCTGTATGCTGGGACCTGATGGTGGCGATGAGTGACAGCAGCACACAAATAATCAAGCCACACCACTCACAAAAAGTGTTTCCTTTGGCACAGGGTTTGACATCAATACTTTGATAATTTCAGCAGTTAACACAGTCATATGGGCAGAGGTATCTACAAAACTATGTACATGTCCAATAACTTCGGTAAGCGTCCCCGTATGTCTGTGTGAATGCTTGTACAGCCCTTCCATAAAGAATTCAGACCAGATGAAACTCTGAGACTTGCTTTTCAGTTGATATAAATACACAAAGATAACATAATTACTGATATGCCAGTTTACACCTGCAAAATACCTTACTCTGAAATATCTCGGCCTCCTTCATTCGAGCAGAGCGAATAGGCACCAGAAGGGGAAGGTTTCATGTCTCTGCCTCCCTTCAGCGATGTGGGTTCACAGAAGCAGCTGAAGGCTGTAGCTGCCTTCTGCCCCAGCAGGTTATTTCTTCCTTCATTTAGGAAACTTTCTCGCTTTTTTAAAATGTACTCAGCAAGGGAGTTCCCCCTTGTCCTGTCCAGCTTTGACAGAACAGCCTGATCTGTATTCTTACCTAAAACCCCCTGAAAAGGCACCTGAGGGCTCCCCGGCTTTAGCGGGGCACACCTAGCTGAGAAGGGTGCTGCTGCTCTTGCCAACCTTCCTCCCTGCCCGGTCCTGCACTGCCAGCGGCGCCGGGGCAGCTCGGGCCATCGTGCCGCAGCGCTCGCTGCCTCCCAGCACCGCTCTGTCACTCTGCGAGCCCTGCTCGTGTCACGCTGCTTACAGAGTGTGACAGGCCAGAGGAGAGCAGAGGCAGGGTAGGAAGGGAACGGAGCAAGGCCCAGCAGCGCTGCAAAAGCATCACCAGAGGTATCAGCCTCTGCAGGGCAGAGAGAAGCAGAGCTGAGGGCTGCGGAGAGAGAAAAAGTGGCACCTTTAATATGTTTTGCCAGGATCCAGGAGGAAGGAGAGAAATATGAGGCAAAAACAAGAGGTAAAACTGGTTTAGGAGAGAAAGGGGAAAATGCACAGAAAATGTCATAATAAAGGAAGTCCATCAGCAGCAGCAACTGAAGGAGAAAAGAGCACTGATGGATGGCTGTGCTGGCATGAGTGAGGAAGGAGAAACCAAACCTTTTCAAAGCATTACAAGAGAAAACCCAAATGCTTTTAAAAAACCTAGTGAAGAAAAAACAAAAAGCCAGAGGACAAATAAAAAGAGAGAGTGGATTTCTATGGGCACAAAAGCAGAAGTCACTACCCTGTGGTCATCTCCTAAGAAAGGAGGAAGTAGAAGTGAAGCTAAATACCTAAATATAAAAGACTACTTATAAACAAACGAGACATTGACTGCTACTCTGTGATTTTTTTGAAAGCTGGCTATTAGCATATCTCCAATGATAAATGCCTTAATGTGATGCCAGCTTTCTGTTGGCAGAAAGGCACAAATGCAGCGAATCAGTTCTGCCAGGCAGACCGGGAAGCAACAAGGAATCTTCCCGCCCCGTGCCACCGCCTCGGTCCATGCATGTCCCCTCTCCCACACAAACCCTTGCAAGAGGTGCACAGCAGGGCAGTGGAGCAGGAGGATATTTAGCAATGCAGAGGACGAGAACATAAACATACAACTACGCTGGGAGCCTAGAGCTTAATTCAAACAACAATTACCCAGGTCAATCTCTGACCAAGGCTCCTCGATCCCCATTCTGCCCCCGTTATTATTTTTGTCACTTGGAAACAAGTTTGCCTAAGAAGGAAAAGTAGTTCTGGATCATTCTTGCCAAGACCACCAAAACTGAAGATTACCAAGAGTCTCCTCTGAATGACAACGACATCCACAAAAACACAGGATGGGTAAGAGCACGTTCGGGAGCCGTTTGTTCTACTGCTGGGCCTGAGCTGGCGCCCCATCCCCACAGTAACCTCACCTCTGGTGCCTTGGAACACAGCTCCAAGCTCACCTTTCCATGGAGAAGAGCACTTGAGCCACCTCACCCATCTGAAGTCTGTATGAAGAGCCTAGGTAGGGATGTGCAGTCCAGTGCTGGGCAGGGATGGCTCCATGGAAGAAGGGTGGATGTGAAGAACTAAAGCCAGACTTCATTTTGCAGGCATCACTCAAGCCTTTCCTCTGGCTCCAGAAGTGTGGAGCAGATGCCTTGCTCCACGAGAGGCAGGTAATTCCAGCCCCAAGCCTTAAGCCAACACAATTTTGGTATGTAACTCCATATTCTGAATACCAGAAGGAACCATGTTCCACGCTGGCCTAGTTTTAAAAGCAAAGATGTATGTGTGGCCCTCAGGATTTATGGGGATAAAAGCTGTGTCCACTTACATTTTTCAGGCAAAGAAATACTCACAGTCGATCCCCAGGCATTATAATGCAGATGCTGTTCTCAGTTCCATCCTATCAGTGGGGTTATAGGATTAACAGCCATCATTTTGGAGGCAATATTGATCAGGGCCCCACTCTGGAAGGGATGGCTTCGGACTGACACTGAAAGTTGATTCTGAAGTGTAGACGTGTACATTCACTTGCAACAGAAGAGCCACACATAGACCTGTGCTTATCCATAAAATCCAGTTAATTTCCATGGCATCACACCAACAGAAATGAGGCAACAGTCTTTTCCCAAGTCCTGGATGCCACAGGCTCCCACAGTACGCTGCTACAAAGATGAGGCTGCTTTAGAGGCTGGGCAGACAGCGCCCAGCTCCTGCAGTCGTTACTCAGACTTCAAGTCACCGATGGCAATGGAAGCATTACCTTCATCCACGAGAGCATCTTTGCTAAGAGAGACAAAATGAACTTGTCTCGTTGGTTGGGGTATTTTGAGCTGGGGGTGGGAAAGGAGACGCAGATGATTTTTCGAGACGGAAAATCCCCCCCCGCCCCACATCCTCTGTTTCTGAACCAGACAGCTTAGAGACACAGAGCAGCCATTTTTGTGCGTGTGTTCCCTCACCAATCCTCGTTCTGTACACCACCCTGGTTCTACCCTTGCTTTAAGATTAACTGTCCATTTGTAGATTGACTGTGCTATCCTTTAGGCCAGACATTCTTTGGATTTGGTTATTATTTCAAGACGCATTTGTGCTCCTGAACGGGCAGCTGTACTGTAAATGGAACACAAAGGAGCAAAATCCAGCCTGTTCCAGCACGGGTCCAAAGCCCAGAGTGCCTGTGATGCTGTAGTCTTTTGTTTCAAATGCAGATAGATAAACTACAGCCTTTTTTCCGTGACGGTTATCATGCAGAATATGAAAAACTCTTGGGATGGTTTAAGCTGCAGGGTATTCTCCCAGAGTTCTGTCCAAGAATAATCTGGTAAAAATGTGGACAGAGAACCATCGACCTCTGCTTTCCCCCGAACATATGCAGCTCTGATCAGTCTGGTATTTCAAGAAAAACAAGGTCCTGAACCCTAATCCTCAGACACATAACAAAGCGCACTTCACAGCTGTGATGCACAGCTACTATCAGCTCCGAGGCCTGAGTGGGTCCCAAGACAATGCCTCCTTTATCACCCAGAGGACAAATATCTAGACAGCAATATTTTCTGCTTGAATGCTTCAAGCATCTCTCGCAACTCCTGACTGAAAGAGAAAACTGAGCTGAGAGTGTTTGCTGAGTGATTATTTTAATTTACTACTTGATGTAAATCTAAATGAACTGACATCCAGCTTGAGATGGACAGAAAACAATCATTGTGGAAAAAAGAAAGAAGGCTAATATTACAATATCATTTGAGTAGCACAGGTTTAGGCAACTTTAACAGTGGCAATGTAACAGATAGCGAGGCAGGGTTTGCATTTCCTTTTCTTCACTCAATTACCATAATAAGTTCTGTAATTTTAGGGCTGTTTATTTATCAGGCGACGATAACAAAGACGCTCAGAACACCGTGTCTGAATGCAATGCTACAAAGCATCACGGTGTAAGCCCTCGCCGTGCAGAGGGATTGCTGATTCTGACACACCTGATTATCTGTGTGTACGTGTGTTCAGAAGCACCGACGCTCCCCTTTTTCTTAATTGCTAAAATGGAACACGTTTTGCTTCTGGCTTGAGGCAGAGCGAGGGAGAAGGGTGGAAAGGGAAGAAAACTTCCTGCTAAAGTTCTCCAGTGCTTTAAAAACCTGTCAAGTCGCTCTACTGAGCTTTCTCATGTGAACAATAGATTTGGGACCTGGCCTGCCTGCACCGGGGAGTCTGTCACTGCTGCTCTCTGATCCGGATTTCCATCGTTTGATGGCTGCGCAGTGTCACAGAACAGCTGGAAGAGAGGAGCCCCGGCTGAGCGCCTGAGACAGAGGGGAAAAAACAACAACAAAAAGCAAAAAGAGATCTCTTTGTGAGGCAGACACACGCATCTGGGCTCTGCCAGAGCGAGACATGTCACCTTGTGGCGTGGCCTGTGGTGCCCTGCGCTGAGCCAAACGCATTACTGCCCCATGGACCCCCTTGCTCCCAAACGAGGAGCAGGGAGAAGGTGCGCTACGTGCAACACAACCCCAGACGGAGGGCCAGCGACAGCTCCCTCCATGTGGGGCTCAGCAGTAGCTTCTCTACCTCCTGCAGCTTCCAAAGGCATTTTTCCAGAGGGAGACCACCTGCTCGGGCCCCTCCAGGGATGGCACTCCACAGTGGCACCAACAATCTGGAACAGTGGGTAGGAGGCACCTCTAGCCCGTCGCCCCTCTGCCGGTGCATCCAAAGAGCCATACTGCGCCCTCGAGGCTGACCGAACATACCTGAGGCAACTTTCCATTCCACCCTGAGATGCTCACGTTGATTTTGGGGGAATGTGTGGCTGGAGACACCAATCCCCACGCTAATTTCTCGCACCCTGCCTTAAAAGCATGTACCGAATTTAAACGATACTCACAGCGGAATGTTCCATTTTGCACATCCCAAAGGCTTACGGAAAAGCTCATAATGGGATAAGAATACAAGGAGTTAGATAAAGGTGAAACCTGACGAGTTTCAAAAGCCAAAAGCCTCAAGCTTTTGGAAGAGTACCGTGGCTTCCCATTCAACGACCTGAACCACTACCTTAAAGAAATCTCTGCAGTTCCTTCTTAAATTCTACAGGAGGCTCGAAAGCACGTCAGAAATGTTTCTACTCCGTACCATAAGATGTTTTTCATCAGAGTAACGTGCCTCTTAACCCGTAGCCATATATTCAATTAAATTGCATGGGCATATGTGTGTTTATTTACACAATGTGTAAATGTATAGCTGGGTATATATAAACAAAAGGCTTTCATAACACAGAGGAACACACATGGCGATATAATTTGTGTACACGCACACCGTGGAACTGCAGCCGTCGATGTCAACACCATTCATCACCTGTATTCACCAAAACGGTGTCAGTGCTGTTCCACATGCTGCCTACAAGTTCACCACAATGATAATCTCCCTCCTCAATTAATTAAGCACAATTTAAATATTTTAAGTGAATTACATTATCATGACAAAACGGTAACATTTCAATGGCGGAGCTGCGAACAGCAAACCTGTGACAAAGTCCCTCTTTCAACACAGTCACACAGAAACATTTTATGAATTGACAGTGTACATTATGCACAGCCTAACTGTGGACATTTTCTGTCAAGCACTTAAACAAGAGAGACACAACAACGGCTCCAGTATGAAAAAAGAATTATCTGTAGGGGGACCGGTCCTCACTAAGGGCAACCTTGACAAGTCCAAGCCTGCACCTGGACCAGCATTTAAAATCACTCTGCCATACCAAAGTTGTTCGCCGTGAGCTCTGTCTAAATTATTGTGGGTTTGCAATGGACCTTGATTAACTGCCCTTGTGTAAAAACACTATCAAATCTACTAAAGAGTATGTTTAAATGCCCTGTTACAAGTTGCTTCAGTAAGAAGGTTACAAATACACACAGATGGAAATGATGTTTTGTTAGTCTGTGTGAATACACAAGGATTTTACACTCGGGATCCAGACAGCAGTGGAATAATGTTTTCCCTTCTAGGGACAAAATTCTGTGAGGAAGTTTTTAAGAAACCTAGCTTGTATTTATAGCCTTACCATGGAGCTAGCACTCCTTCCACTGATGAAGTGTCTGATTAACATGTATCTTTATTGGGATTTGCAAATTAAAGGCTGGATCTTGCGACACTTATGTGAGTCAGCCTTAAATCACAGGAGTGCTCCCCAGCAGGGATAAATGTTGCAGGATCAGGCCCTTCCAAAATGAGCCGAACTTCACCAGCCCCTCCATGTGATGTTATAAATACGCATGCTCTGATGGAGCCTGGCGATGTAGGTACATAATAAACTAATGTGAGTACTGTCAGAGATCTCAAAGGGACCTGGGACTTCCCTGAATAAAAGCAGGTTATGGTAACGTTGGCTGATCCCATACAAAAAGTCACAGAGAGGAGTGACCTCTCCATTTTCCTCGGACTGTACCCCGACAACACGATGAAACACACTACAAATACTAATGCAGAAGGGTAGCTCTAGCTTCTGGTGCTTTGTTCTTCTATTAAGACTGGAAGAAGCTGCCAAATGAGGTCCCACACTCCTCAGCTTCTATGAAGAACAGTACTGCAGTTTATCTGTAAAAAAAGCATCTTCCTGACATGCCAATGGATGCTGAAGTGGACACACGGAAACCCTGCAAACCAGCCTCTCAGTGGGGCAAATGACCTCCCCCACGGGCTCTGGGCTGGCTTTTGCCTCAGCACTGAGGAGCTGAGTGTACCACAGGGGTGCCTGCAGAAGAACTGAGGGTGCATGGAGCTCCTGCCGCTCATTCTTCACCAAGCTCGAGTTACCAGATGACTGTAACATTGCAAAGAGCAAGCAGAAACCACCTGAAAACCCAAAGAATGGAAGAATTCCTTGGGGGCAGTTTTCCTGGGGGGGGGGATGAACACCCTTTCCCCGAGAGAAGAGGTATTTCTTACTCAGAGTTCTTTTCTGGGGTGTCAACACCCGAATCTAAAGAGCGCACTGCATTGCCTGTTAGTAACTCTTAGCCCTAATTATGAAAACTATCGCCATTAGGTGACTCTAATTATGAAAATCTATTTCCTTTTAAAGATTTAAAAGCAACCTTTTTCATGAAAAAGAATACATCGACCCCGCTGAAATCCTTTGAATTCCTATTCGTGCCAGAGAATCTGAGCACAATTTATCTAGATAAGTTTTAATTATAGCCTTTCCAGAAAGACACTACTCTGTATAAATAAAAAGAAATATAATTGATAAATGTAGTCAGATGGTACCAGGTTGTTTAAATAGACCATTAAGCTCAAAATGTCTAAAGTTAAATTAGATTGTATTCTCTTTCACCTAGGGCTTTTGTAAGGCACAACTGGCATGTATAGTCTTGTCCACATTAATTTTTACTGCCACGGTCAAAAAGCAGCGTAAGTCTGAAGCCCGTGTAGAATTTTCTGTCTTTATTTGACGTGATCATAGTAGATGAATTAGCTCCCTTGGTGCCGAGAGTGAAAGAAGGTTAGTTGAGGGAAATAAGGAATTTTCAGAGGAAAGAAAAAGTTTGAGGGAAACATATGGTTTAAATGCTCTAGCCTATTTCAGATCAAGCTGAGAGAGTTGAGATCCGTTGGTTCAGAGATCCAGTTCACTGCACATTCCTACTGTGCCTGCCTACTAATTGCATCCCATGTTTGTCAATCAAATATTTGCAATTAACAAAAATATTCCCTTAAGAGACATATAACAGAGGCTGCTAAGGATCCAATGCTTTGCTATTAGAGTCGGCTCCAAAAAAAAAACCAACCCAAGTCAACCTCTTTAAAAATATTCTGCTGCTGATGACACTGCCAGACACTTCCAGTCAAAACATTAACAAGCAGAATAGGTGGCATGGGGGCTTTTCAAAGGGATTTTTTTCAAAGCAGGGAAACTTTGATCTTAGTGTTTCTGACCCATCCTCCACCTCTGATTCTTCAATCTACAAGTACATATAGTGGTTTAATTTCACTCGGTGCATAACTTGCCTAAGGATAAACGTTGATCTAGATTTTTTTCCTTATTTAACTCCAATTTAACTGATGCTCTGAAGCTGCCCCATCACCGCGTAATGCGTCCTCACGCAAAGTTTCTAAGCAGAAAGTGAAGAAAGCAGACTAGAATAATAAGAAATGCACAAAGTTCAGAGGAAACGTTAATTTGTAAACAGGTAGAAATGCCAGTAATTTGTTGGGAATTGAAGACCTTCTGTCTGAAACAGTGAAGCTTAGCAGCTGTGCACTGCCGTTTTATAAATCAATATTACATCTGAGGGTGCTGTATCATTGTGGTTTGAGTCAAACAAAGTTCTGTGATAAGCAATGATCAAACAAAACAAACAGAATCCCTTCCCCATCTCTCGTCAGATACATTCCAAACAGCATTCCACAAGAGGGACGGAATATTCAAATCATCCACTCTTTTAATAATTGCATAAACCCCTCAGTCACAGAAAGATGATTGGATTGGTGATGGACTATTGTGTTCTCAAAGACATGGATCATGCCAGTGGAGAGCTCCTGCAAAATGATAACGGCGTGCGCATTTTGTGTGTGATCTGAGCGGTGAGCTCTAAACCCCATCCAAGCCACGCCGCTGCGGTCTGCTGTGAGCATGACTGGGACCGGGGGGCTCCAGCCTTCCACCTCTAAAACTAATTCCTTCAGTGCCATGAGCAACCGCTTATCCTCACTGCTGCAGTTCCTCCACCTAAATACAGAGGATAACACACAGCCAGCTAACAAAAAGAGCTCAGACTTAGGCCAAGCCCACCCAAGGAAAACTTTGCCAGCACAGCTCGGCAGGTACAGCTTGATTAGCAGATTTGCCTCGCGTCGACACAGCCTGCACCTGCGAACGGAACATTCTCCTTGCCATCTACCAATTCTCCCATGCAAAATGAAGCGGAATCCCAGCAATGTTAATGATTTTCCCAATCAAAAGTGATCTAAAATGCCGCATGCTCCCGTGAGTGACATCGCTTCGTTTTCTCAAAGGCTGTAAATAATCAGGAAATGTTCTGAAGACACAAAGGAGTTGCCTTCCCTTGCCTTTTCTGTAACCTTTATAAAACATTCCCTCAATTTAGGCTGTGGCATAAAACCCCTCAGTGTCACAAAGCTATGCATTTGGGCTGTAATACTTGCAGAGAATGGGGAAAGAGGTAAGATTCACTTCTCACAGCCCACCAAGCCCAGTTTCTGGAACCTCTGGAAAAAAAGGGAGCTGGGAGAGCCGCGTCTGCAAAGAAACATCCTGAGAGACATCTGCTGGCCGCTTTTACCTTCCCGAGCTCCAGTCACTGCCTGCAGAGTACGCCAGTTTGCCACACTGGGCTTTCTGAGTCAAGGGGCGATTTGGTGGTCACACAAATCACGACTCCACAGCAAACAAATATTAACCAACAGCCCTGCCTTTGGGCTCCATAAAAGATTTAGCAACATCCTTATTGTCTGACTTATTACGAAAGGAAACGAATCCATCATTGTGCCGCGATGAGAGAGGCTGGACAGCTGAGCAGCATCCCACACCAAGCCTGTAGGCACATCTCCAGCCCAGTGACCAGCGACAGACTTCCCAGCCACTGCTGAATAAACAGACTCCGAAGCTTGGCACCTGCCTCCAGCAGCTGCCTACGTACCCCTCCGCGTGGCCACTCGCGTTGGCTTCGCCACCGTGGCAGATAAAGGAGGACAGCAAAGCTGGTCAGCACTGATAGCAACAAAAAGAAGACAGAGCCCAACCAGCTTTCAAATGGCTGGTGTCGGGGAGGTTTTTAATTGCAGACCTGCCTCGAAAGCCCCATTTGTAAATACTCAGCTATCATTTTGCAGGGGGCTGTCAGATTACAGAATTTTATCATCAAGTTTGAGGTGGGAAAAGAAGAGGAGGAGATGGAGGAGGAGGAGGATATTTTTGTTCCTATCCTTCATTTCCTGATAAGGAGACACTTTTGAGCCAAGATATTTTTTTTCTTCCTTTCCTCCTTTTTTTTTTTAATCTGGTAGCATAAATTTGTTTCACAAGATGCAGGTGTTTGAAATATTTAAGAAGTTCTCTGGTTTTGTATTCCTAGCCTCATTGATGAGAAAGCTTACGCATCACGACATGGTGAGTTGAAGCAACGATTAAAAGGCTACTACATATGCTCTTCCCAGCTGAGTTGTTGTTCTCGGTGTTGTTTTCAGAGCACAGAGAATAGTGTCTGCAACAGCTGCTAATAAGCTCTTATGCGACTCTAACACCATGATCCGATCACCCCAGAAGTGCAGAGTGGGAGCTGAGGAACCTGGTCTCACCAATTTGGCAAAAACATCCCTGACACATTGCAGCTACCCTACAAAGTGTGTGACACTGAAAGGAAAGGTTGAGTAGGAACGTGGGGATTGCGCTCGTGCGCACGGGAGATTTAAAGCCACGGGCAAAGCGGGGACATGCGTGTTTTCGGAGGCACAAATGGGAATTAAGCACACCACTTCCATCGACTTTCAATGGAAGAACCACCTTTTGTACCTTTGAAATTTTCCCCCTTTATTTGCTGTTCTTCAGTGAGAAACAATACTGAAAACCTAAGAATGCTTTTAGTCCCATTCTACCTGGAGTTCTGTGCTTTAGGACAGAACTCTAGAGGCACAAGGCGAAATCACCCCAATATACTGATGGTTTTTATTTCACAGATGTCCCAAGAAATCAGCTTACAACACCTTTTGCTCAGAGTTGCAAATTTAGAGCGCTCCAAAAGTACAACTTGACCTGACAATGGATCGGCTCAGGAATTTCCACTGGCCTACACTGGAAGGCATAACTAATGGTTATCCCTTCCTGGGCAAAGTGAACGCTGTGGGAAGAGCAGGGTAATTATATTGAAAGGTCTTACCCATGAGATTCTCCCACGTAAACCCAAACTGCATCGTTTCATCAGCAGAGGAGGAAAGAGATTGGTTCATCTACGGCAGATGCAGGTGGATGAACCCGAACCTATCTGTGCACTGTGCAGACGTGTGTGCTTATGTGCCTTTCGGCTCTAATGTTGGCGTACGTAGTGGTAGCTGCTCAGTCCTTGCGTTAACAGTGTCATGCTGTCTCTGTAGGATGACTGTGAGCAAACAGTCTGAAGATGTTTTAGCAGTGCATATAGCTGCATATATTTTCCATAAATAGGAGCTTATTCTTTGGCAGACAAGCTTGCATTAGAGCTGCAAAAATGCAAGGAATATAGTAAGTCCCGGCAAAAAGAAAACGAAGCAGAGAGACAATCTGCAAAGCAGAGAAATAAATAGAGACTGGAAAGAAAGAAAAAGAGAAGAATGAAGGGAGAAGCAAAAAAGAAAAGGTGAAACGGGAAAAGGAAAAGATGGTAAGGAAAAATAAAAGTACAAGGAAAGCACTGAAAACAACTCGTGTATGAAAAAAATAAAGGGGGTAAAAAAGCAGAAGAGGAGACGGAAAACATTTCAACTCGTTTTGAATTTACTGCCGCCACTGGCGCGGGGCAGGTCCTGCTCCGGCTGCCCCAGCCCTTCTCCTCTGCCCAGCACACCAGCAGTGCCTCATCAGCGACAGTGAACCAGGGGACTCGCTTTTGTCAGTAATTGATGGGAAGTGCAGTTTGCCATTGTGTCGGTTCGGCACGGCACGGGCAGGCAGGCCCGCAGCAGCGCCGCCGACACAAACCCTGCGGAAAGGTTCTTGCTGTGAGCAGAGAAGTCGGCTACTCAATACAAATCTCTGAGGCTTGTTAGCAAGAGATCTAGGACATAGCTTTTTCAGTCTTCTGGTGACACAGAAGTGGTTTACACGGCAGCTCTGAAGCTTGGTACAAACAACCGCTCCCAAGTGCCGCAATGGACCCTGAAAGTTTAAGCGTTCTGGAGGACTTGCTGAACACAATTTCTGGATGGCTCATTATATGGCTCCTCTATGTTCTGGGCTTCCTCGGTTGGAAGGGCAGGAATCCAGCAGCAACGTTTTGCAGAGCACACCGCGGCACAGGGCTCCACACACCCCAACTTTTAAAAGCAGCAGTCCATTCCCAAGGCAATGGG
Source organism: Colius striatus (assembly GCF_028858725.1). NCBI lineage: Eukaryota > Metazoa > Chordata > Aves > Coliiformes > Coliidae > Colius > Colius striatus. The sequence goes on from NC_084760.1 coordinate 119,216,507, forward strand.
ACCAAGGACTTCTGGTCTTGTTCTTAATCCTCATCCATAATAATTAAAATCAACCTCTTTGAAAGTACAACTGGCTTTGTTTTTTTCAATGAAGTGAAACAAACACACAGCCCAAGACAAAGCTGTCCAGAGAGAGGACAATCAAGGCAGGATGGTCAGGAACCTCAGTGACCATGAAGTGCATGCACACTTCTGCCTGAAGTGGTGGTGTAGGCATCTACTGGCTCCTTCTGGTCAAACACATGTAGCAATAAATGTTAAAAAATGAAAAAATAGGTCATCTCATTCATAAATTGTCCTGGGGTTTCCTCTGATTTCACAAAGTCCTGTTTAAACGAGCAGAGAGATGGCAATGGCAATTTCTGCTTGAAAACACAACTCTGAGCTCAACAACCAAAGACCAGAATAAACCCATTCTCAGGCAGAGACGAACTCAGCGTTAATTAATTTAGGACACAACTTTCTGAAGCTTGGTTATTCCCTTGGGCAGCAACTTTACCTCACATTAATTTACAGTTCAATGGCAATTTTATGGATACTTGAACTTTTATTACTGTATAACCTATACAACCAGAGTTGAACAGATTTTGCTAGTGGGATAAATGATCACTTGGTTGTAAAATGAGTTATTGGAATTGCTTTTTCAATACGTTACAGGCCAGATGGTCAGCAGCAGTTCTCTCTGACCGCTCGAGGCTCCTGTACCCACATCTAAGTTGCCAGAGGACGTTGCCGTGCCGCGACCATCACCGGCGTGACGGCCAAGCAGACCACGAGGCTCTCGGGCCCAGTACTCCCAAAGAGTGAGGCTGAGTGTCCAAATCCAACGTGTCAGCACAACTGGGGGCTTTGCAGATGCTGACAGCTGGTCATCCCATTTGCTTATGCTTCATCAAAGCCAATTTTCTTTGTCACTAAAGGGTAAATCCAAGTACTGCACCTGCTGGGCCTTATTTCTTCTGGCAGAATCTGGCCCAGTATCCTTGACATGAATCCCTAGAAATGGTGAAACACTCATCTTTTGGTAACCTGAAGGAAACTTCTGCTTGAGACAGCACTTTCTACAAGTCTCTCTGTTTATAAACTTTCATCTCAGAAATTCACTTTCAACTCTCCCAAGGGGAGGGTTTGTGTGCATATATCTCCCTATATATATCTATACACCTACTACTGTCTCTCTATATATATCTACACACCTATCCAGGCTAAACCAAACTCCCTGTTTTCTAACCAGACCAGTCCAGGTACCAGGTGGCTCAGGAGGCACTTCTATCAGCACACCTAAGGAGAGAGTTCTGTGGTGGGACGGTGCAAAGGAACAGTTGAGGTGGAAAAGCCTCTTACAGAGCTGGTGTAACTGCGAGAGTGCAGTCTTACCAGTAAGCATCACGCAGCCTGCTCTTAGAAAACACTGATCAACAGGTATACAGGCAGCCAAAATCATCTTATTTAGCATCTTTGATTTTAAATAAGATAAAAGCCAACATTGAGGGGGGAGTTATTTCATGTTATTTCCACACCATCATGATTTACCCTCCACTTGCACCTTCCCTTAATGACTACTTCTTTTCAGAGTGCCGCATCTCACTGATATCCTTCCCCTACACTGTGCTCTCATACTGCTCACAGACATTTCACCCACGTTGGCCACAGTGTCCCAAGCTATGTTACCTTCTGGAATTTACCATAATTCATGTTAAATACAATCCACGAAGTCACACTGTGGAAAACACAGTCATGCCAAAGACAATTACTATAGGCAAAATTATCAGTAGCTTATTATACTAGCTCAAAATATTTACCCTATGATATTGATTTTATTACAGCAAACTCCTTGTACTATGTAACAGTAACTATAAAAACTGCTGTTTTGCACTGCTAGTTTAAAAAGAGCACCATAATATTTAAATTCCATGTGTGGCAGATTACTGCAAGATTATGGGAAAGACAAAATCCAGTGCAGTGAAAAATGTCACTTTGCAAGAAAGAAAACAGAGCAAAATATGAGTATTGCCTTAGTCAATATTTCAGTTTTAGATAAAACTCACCTTGAAATCTAGCCATCAATTTCTTATAACTCCACCATTGATTTTTTAAGAAATCTAGTAGTAACTTCATTTAAATCCAGTCTTTCTACATCTAGAGCACTTCAGAAAATGTAACTGAATGGAAAAAGTCTCTTTTTTTCAGCTTTAAATCCCATTTGGTGAGTACCTAAAATAACACAGTATGCACCTTGAATGACAGTATATATGTGTGTGTGTGTGTGTGTGTGTGTGTGTGGGATCCTCTGGAGGATGTCTGCTGCATACATACTGTTGGTGCAAGATCACTGCTGTATGGAAGGGTCTGAGGCTTATTCAGCTCCATACTCTTTCTAAAAACTTGGGAGGTCTAGATGGAACAGTCAAAAGTGCCAGAGTTTGCACTTGAAGAGAATGGCTTTACGAAACCCTTCAAGTATTTAAGAATTAGAGCTATTAAATGCATGATCTATGACTTTTAAAGCTCTGATCTGCCTAATCTTTCTTCCATCCCTCTCCCCCCAAAAGGCATTAATAAAGCACAAATTAAGCCATGCCAAATCCTCATTTTCCATCTGAGTTTGATGTTTCAAAGGCTGTGCAGTTCTACCTTTGTTTTGACATACCAAAATGTCACCTTTGCTTGGAAATGTGCATATTCAGCAACGAAAGGGGAAATGAAGATTTCCCCTACATTGTAAGCTGTGTGCTACAGCCTGTCAGCAATCAACAGGGGCAGATGTTAAACTCACCATCCTGTCTTAGAAGCTGTTCTTAATCAAATTCCTTTCTTCCTTGCAGGCTATGTCTAGAACAAGAAGTCCATCATATCCATTACCCACTTTCTCTAAAAGTCTGATAGCAAACTGCTCTAGACTTACACGTACCCAAAAGTCACAAAAAGAAATCCATCCCTAAGCTAGCACCTGAGCTGAGCAGACACATCAGTGCATCATCAAAGGCATCTTAGGCTTTGCCTGTCTTGGTGCAAACGTCCTGCAAGAGATAAACCCCCACCAAACTGCCAAACCTGTTGCTTGAAAAAATGTCTTGGTAAAAGGCAAATTCCCCAGGGGATACGAGGAAACGGCATCTTTCCTGAGACCAGTGGCACTCTCGGTAAAAACAGAGAAGCTTTGGGGGACACGAGTCCTGTTTTAGATACGATACTGAAGCAGCAATCTTGCAACTAAGTTCTCCTTTTGCCTCCTTTCAGACCTGAGGAACGACTTATGATCCTGAAAGGTATTTCTTTTCTCCGCAATTATTTTCCTTGCTTTCATAAATCACTTTATTTCTCTTCCCAGCCCATGGCATGATTATAGCCAAAGAGTCTAAAGGTCAAAGCAGCATTTTACTATTCCCAACGAGATTATTAGAGAAGTATCTTAAATATTTTTTAAGCCCAAGTTTTTTACCTTCTACACGCAGGTGGTGCCAGTTCCCCACCACCGCTTTTAACTCTTTCAAACAGCAAGAAAAGATCATGACGTGGAAATTGCAGAAAGAACGATTTCCATCTGTGAATCCCTCAATGTCACCTTTGAACGGGGAAAGAACAGGCTGCAGGTACGAGACCCGAGGACTCGGGCCTTCCCAAGGTCTTTCAGCTGCAGCTGGACAGCTCAAGCCCTTTCATGTCTTCCCTGAAAAGCACACTGCCTTCCCCCCACCCATCACATCAGATTCAGGGTCAACTACTGAAAGTACCACCTGAACTGTACAGCTCTGAATGCTGATGAGCTGCACTGGAGACTGTTAAATTGAATCTGGCCAGCCTGTAAATCAGGATTGTACATTTCTCCTCTTGCTACTAATTTATTCAGTAGAGGAAGGCATTTCATACACTGAGTTTTAGTGTCTGTTATTTGATGGTAATCGATTAATTTTTAACTATCTTTCAGCCCTCTGATGTTCTATAAATAGCCTAAGCTAATAGAGACATTTTTATACCAGGAATGCAGATCCACTGCGAGGTTATTTGAAAGAAAAAAAAAGGAGTCTAGCATAGTATGTTTGTTCAATGTGTTATTAACTTGGAAAGGAAATTGAGCTATAGTGAACTATGTAGATCTGATTCTAAGAGCTGCAAACAATTCATAGTGAAAATGACTCAGTCTAATTCACATTTTAGAATTCTTTTCTCCCTCTCTTTCTTTTGCAGCCAGATAAAGAGTTCAAAATGACCTTGAATTGAAAACTCTGGATTTATCTTAGTGTTTTCTTCTTTCTTACTGTCGCATCCACAATTCCCTCACTGGGAAGTCAGTAAAATCAGAAAACACCACAAACAGCAAAACACCTCCCCTTCTAGTTTAATGTAGGGTTTTCAGATCCTGTAAGGGGAAGAATAATGTGAATACAGATTTGATTCACTCAGCAATTCCTTATAAGAGAGCACTCAGAGCTTAATATCACAGATGGCAAAAGTGTGGAGCCCAGGTGCAGTGGAAGGTACGTGGCAGAGGACGGAAGGGAGCAGGGGGCAGTGGCTGCCAGCAGAGGACAGAAGGGAGCAGGGGGCAGTGGCTGCCAGCACAGGGCCTCACGTCTCACTCTTCCCTTCAGAAAAGGAGACTTTGACCATCAGCAGGGAAAAGGCTCAAACTCCATATCCAGGGTAGATTTCAGCCCTGTTCCTCCAGCTGCTAGCACAGGAACACGACTCTCTGTCACATTTCCTAGCACCTTTCTGAGGGGATTCTTTTGGTGTACCTCCTCAATGTACCTCACATACTTCCCAGACACTGCTGTGGGCGATGTAAGTTGTTCTTCAGCAATCAGTTTGGAGGCACGGGACACAAACCCTCAATTGTGGGAGGAAACTCAGAAACATTAGTGGCCTTTTTTTTTTCCTTTAATTTACATTTTCCCTGTTAGTTCACCCTGAGATCCCAACGGCACAATTTACTAATTAATTACTATTATTAGCTAATGGCAGTGAAAACTGAAATTACTGCCTGCCTTAAGCATAACAAAATTGACAATAAATCTGTAGTCTGTGAATCACTTTCTCGTACAGGTCTGTTAACCAAACACCAACAGTGGTGGCTGGCTTGATGCTTTCCAGAAAACCATCTGGCACACAGGGAAGCACAGCTCTCACGTTCCAAATAGAGGTGGAAGCAAGATGGGGAGGGACACCTGTGTTCCTAGGCCCTGGGTATAAAGGGACATTACCAGATTTGACAAGGCTTTGTCCTATTTTTCCTGAAGGAAAAACATGGGTGATGGTTCCTCGGAACTAGGGGCTGGAACTGCCCCTTTTCAAACAACAGCATGCTCACCATCTCCTGTTTGCAAGGCAAGTGTGCACTCAGCAACACGGAACTGGCTACAGCTATTAGCACCAGGTACTCGCCAGTTATATGCAAAATACCTTTTGCTCAGATTTGTATCCCATATACACACAGGGCAGTTTTTAATGCCAAAATTTAGACCTTTGAAGCAGTGAGTGAGGAGGCTGCAGGGGACAGGAGGCAGTGAGGATGCAGCAGCAGAGCTCAGAGTTCGGTGTCGGGTCATGGCAGTGGCTGAGCCAGGATTGCCAGGGAGGGGAGCGCTGCTAAGTCTGGAAAAAGCACTGCAAGGAGATGGGAGCAGCGAAGCAGTTTGTAACAGTGGGGAGCACTGTGCTCCACAAGCCAAGAGCTCTGTCAGGGCTCCTGTGCCACCCTCTCGCAGCTGCTGCTGCGGCTCCAGTTGCCGGGGAGAGCTGGGAGTATCTCTAATTCACTCCAGCTCTTTTGCAGGCCAGCATCACCTCCCATTAGCAGAGGAACTCTACCCTCCATGTGCAGCTCCTTGCACGGGGGCTGCACAAATGCCCAAAAGTCACAAGCACCTCTCTGACCGTGCCTGGCACGCTCCAGGCAGCCCGTCCTCCAGGCTCAGCCTCGCCCCCGGTCCAGATGAGTCCCGCTGTTCTAATTCTCCACGAGAATTAAACTGCAGAAGATGTCCACTCTGAGAGCAGGTGTATGAGTCTGTGTCTGTATGCATGTGGATGCCTATATAACAATTATTCTCTCTCCCAATCTGAAACAGTGGGTGGTCACTAATGTTAGACCAAAATCAATAGGTAGAGAAGAAGCTGTTTACAAAAGCATGACAATGACTAGGTCGCTCACTCAAAAAGGAAGTTAGCATCATTGCAAGAAGAAAACACTCAGAAGAGGGCTATAATTTAGTGCCTAGATACCACAGTGACTGGGAACTGCAGAGACAGATTAGGCAAAAATTAAATTTGTTTAGACAGACAAAACACAAGAGCTGGACTGAGGAAATCGGCTTCAATGTAGTGCAGGGAATACTCTCCCACCCTCACCAAGTATACAAAAGAAAGCAGAAATGAGAAGCTGCCAGCCAAAATTACCAATGCAGTTCCATTTAACAAAAAATCAATATTACAATAAGATGCCAGTAATGAAAGAAAAACCACAGCAGTATCTCAATAAAGATTACAAATTACAAGATTATAAATGGAGAGCCACAGTCATTTTGGACAGACATATATGACCACAGTACAACTGGAGGCCAAATGATGGTTTAGGAAAAATGCCTGCAGCTTTCAAGAAAACCAATGGGAGAAGCAAACATGTGTCTAAGGGCAGAATTTGGCTCTGGGAGTTGTACATGGGTAATCTTGGCAGGGAGATACAGAATGTCCCAGAAACAGACGACCTGCTTGTTAGAATCCCATCTAGCTATCTCCACTTCAGGGAGATCCTGAAGTAAAATCTCTGCCATTTGTTATTTTCGAGAATCTAGTACTGTTCCTGAGTTATTTTTAAGGTATAAAAGCTGTTTGTTTTAATAGTAACTTCTCTTTAATCCAAAGAGCTCCTAAGTAATTTAGAGGCATTTGGCAAACGAGATTGCCAATGCTCCAAGACCTGCTCCTGGGGACACCCAGCAGTGAGGATTCCTCACTGCAGTGATGCACGACCCGTCTCACCAATCCAAGAAACAGGTAAAACCATGTGGCTTGTATTGGAGACAAGAGAAACTGCACCTAAGGAATATTGAAACGACTGGTTCAAAGTCTTGCAACGAGTCAGAAACAAAGGAAGGAACACAGGACTTCCCATTTGTAATCGGCTCTTTTAACCCTCAGCCCATCTCAGCCCTTGTGCAAAAGCTCCTTTAAACAAGACAAATAAAACTGGAAAAAAGTCCACCACACTTTCATTCTGGCATGTCCCTATCATCAAATCACTGTGTAAATAAAAAGCAGAACCTGCTGTGTAGAACCGAGACTCTATTTGTGCAGTGTCACCCAAGCCCACGCTTAAGAGATGTTTGTTTATCCTCGTCCTCTTTATTTCATTAGATGTACAACAACAGTTTCACAGGAGAGTTTCACAGGACAATCCTGTCAGCACTTTTCTTTCTAAATAGTCAACCTGGAGAAAACCAAACCAAACTGGATTAGAGGCTCAGGATAGATACTGAACAGAATCACGAGTGGGTACAGTCCAAGTGACTACACTGAGTATGCAGGTAACACCTCCAGAGAAAGGTAGAAAGTGTAGGTATGCCATCAGGGCAGCACAGACTTCAATAGAGTTGGAGATTATCTACCAGGGCTGGGAAGGAAGCTTTAGCAACAGATCACAAAGAAAATATAGACTGAAGCCAATAAACTGCAGGAAAACTAAAATCAAAATGATAGGTGAAAGAAATACATGTATCTGCATTGTGAGAAGTCCACTGAATTCAGCAAATGATACTTCTCCTAGGGGAATGATTCATTACCATATGGAAAAGACATAGCCTACGATGAAGGATGGGGGGAAAAATATCCCCGAATGGCAGAATCTACCTCCAGAAATTGAAAAAGAACATTCTTGTTGAATCATGGCAGAAGTAGGTGAAAATTCCGACAGGCCTGGCTAACGTAGACGCGGAGGGAAGGGAAAAAGCAGCCTAAAAAACGTGATTCTGTGCCCACGAGCAAGGGTGAAGGTCGAATCAGAGGAAATTTAACATGCACTGAGAAACAAGCAGCATCAGTGAGACGGTGCCAGAAACAAACAGATTTTATTCATCTCTACTTCAGGACCAAAAGGGCGGGGGGAGGAAAGAAATACTGGAAGCCCTCCTTACTTAGGGGCTGTGTCTCCATGCCACTGACCTACTTATGCTTCAAGCACTATGTGTGGAGAAAGGAGAGACACGCTCGCGCTCAGGAAAAAGGTCTTGTACCACAACAACATTGTAGTACAACAGTGCACACAGTCTGGCTGTTAGGGGATTTATAAGCCAAGCACACAAATAGACAGTAATGAGTTACTCACCAGAGGCTGTCAGCAAAGTTGCTAATTAGTACAAATGGTAGTAGATTTGGTAATACTGTTCCCTGCTTTAGTGGAAACTGTTTTAAGACTACCTAACCCGTATCTCATCATAGAAAAAAATAGCTCAGTCCCTCCAGCCCACTGTGGCATTTCTGAGGATTTTAAGACAACATTGGAGTTACGATGGAAACTTAATCATATGGAACATAACTGACTCACAACTTCCCCATTCCTGAGGAGACACCCCACATGCAGAAAATAATTACTCCTCTCTCTCATCACAAAAGACCTGATCCACTGATGTCAACGGAAGCCCTTCCATTGGATTTTGTAAGAACTGGGCCAAGTCCCAAGATCGTGTGTGCCACTGCTGCTGTGGATAGCAACACACCTTGAGTTACCCAATCTACAAAACTGATGAAAACCTTCTGTTAACCAGCAATTACAGTACTTCCATTACACATAATGTGCAGATAAAACTGCCAGGAAAGGCAATTAAGTGGGACACAGTTTTAATATGCTACTTTTAAACAGAGAAACATTTTATCTTCTCAGAATTTCAGAGGATTACGGTAACAAACTGTTGACATATTAAAGCCACTACTAAGAAATGTGATGCTGAAAGGGAAATAAGAGGAAGTATTGATTGGTTATTACAGTTTAAATATTCTTCTTATTTAAGAATCGCAGCAAAGTTGCATTGCTGTTCCCTTTGCCAATGAATGTGCAGAAAAAACCCAGCACATCAGGTTTTTGTGAGTTTTTCTGGCACTCCTTCCTTCAAAGAGAGTCAGGGTTTAGAAACCACTGACCTGTCTAGCCACTGAGAATGTAAGACAATTTCTCTTAAAATATGTCTTTCTATCAGCAGAAATCTTTTCTTATTTTTTAGTGTAAAAAGCCCTAGGAAATTAAAGCACATCACAAATATTTCGTATGTATTAAAAAAACAGTTTTTGACAAGAAAGGTCAGTAACCAAAAGGTGTGATACCTACCATCAGAGCCAAGTTACAAAAAGGGTTAGCCATTTCCAGCCAAGTTAAACAACAGACAATTAAGGTTAACGTGGCTCCGCTGGCATATATAAACCCACACATGAGGACTGTGGGGGGCTAAGACGGTTTCAGCAGCGTCTTATTTACCTTGGCCATTTTCTTGACTAACCTTTTTGTAGACTGGCTCTGTTTGTAGACATCACACCTTTTCACCCATTCCTTACCCTTGGCATCTTAACACATCCTAAATGTTTGCCCAAAATATCTCATTTTGTTTAGAAAAAACAACTGTCAACGGTCTGTGTGCACCAGCATAGAGAAAAAGATGTCCTGTTCCACCAATGAACGTGCAAATTCCCGTGTGTCACAAATTCAAACAACAAATTCCTCGAGATGCTCACTTACAAAGGATTAGGAGAGTTGGGAAACCAGGAGGAGACTTCACCACCTGTGAATCACCCATTCAAACTGCTCTTACGAGACAGTGGTGTGGAGAGCTGTAGGGCAGGAAAGGCAGAGAGGAAAGGCCACAAAATGTCTATCCAAATATTTCTCAGCAGCTCAGATTTGTACTAGAGGAAAAGGTTCACAAAAAAAAAGGGTTTGTTCCTACCTACAGAAATGTATTCATATTGCAAGACATTGATATTTTTCAGTTCCATTCTCCTCTCAAAGCAAACGTGTGTATTTTACAAGGAAGTAATTCAGTCCCAGGATATCTCACAGTCACTTTACATGCCAATCCTCATCTACCGGCTTTGCTCCCCTGACAGAGCAACCATCCTGCAATGCCCAGCACACGAGGACCTCCAAGAACTAGATTTCAGGAATGCCTGGGCAGATGTCTCCCTTCACCGGCTGGGAAGGCCCCAGTGCAGTCACAAAGCCTGGCTGTGGAGTCTGAGATTGCCCAGAGAAAAGAGCAACGTGCTACAGCCCCTTGCAGCAACTAGGAATGACACACTTCTTTTTTTTGCCTCCTCTGTTCAACGATTTTAGTGCAACTCAGGCTCCTAAACGCTTTTATGGATCCAGGCCAAAACATACTCAGTAATAGATACTGAAACAAATTATTTCATGTGCCAGTTCTGTAGGTTAATTCACATAAGTGAGAAAACAGTTCTGATTGAAGGGCGGACTGATTTTTAAGAATTTGATTCATACAGAAGTGTTAACAGCCTTTTGCTTATACCCACAATTGCTGAGCAGAATAGAATCAGTGGAAATGTTATTTCCAAGTTCTGTGGTGTAAATAAAACCTCCTCTCTCTGACTCACATAGTGAGTCATTATTGTCTGTACGTATTTATGCCAAGGGGGGATGTAACTTTGTGCTCTGAGCATTCTTCTCGTGGAGAGCTCCTCGTGTCTCAGGTTCTCTGTTCTCTTGGTTTTCGTGGACTCTCAAAATGTCTGTCTCTAGTAATCTCCCTCTTGTTTACTGTAACCTCATCCCACTTGTTCAGCTTGCTGGCGCGAGTGAAGAAAGACACAAAGTTGTATCAGTTACAGCGTTGACACGTTACAGGGAGTTATATACAAAATGATAAAATAAGCATGAAAGGCTGCATTAGAGCAGCAACACCTAGGCAAATTTACACCTTCTGTGTACAATAACTGCAGGGCATCTTCAATTACTTTGGCAGAAAATGTCTGAACACCTCTTTTTTAAGGACCTTTCCGTTCACAGTTTTACCGGATCGTCCTCATTTGTGCTGGTCCCAGCCCATGTGTAAAGGCAAAATGCTGCCTAGTCCTTGCCACGGAGAAAGGAGCGAAAACTAAACCAACCACATCCCCAGCACACATCCACGTGTGTTGTCTCTATTTTTAGCTTTCTGAGAGTCCCGTGAGACCAAGTGAGATGTGAAGTATTTATGGGAAACAACAATGGGGAGTAGATGAGACTGTAGGTCTCCCTGTTATTACGGTTGTGTGCCACAGGCATTGCAGGCCGTTTCGGTCCCTCGTAACACCTGTAATTTAAGAGTTTGGGCTCAGAATGCGCCTGCCCAACATGTGCCACAAGCCCAACTGGTGTGGGACAATTCCATGAGAGCTGTTGAGCTGTCTTCAAAAGAAAAAGAAGGTGAGAAGTCATTACTTTGTCCACTCATCGTTATTTCCCTTGTGAATAGCTCTGGAACCACCTCTGGATGCTCTGCCCTCATCCTGGCTGACCACACAGGATCCAGGTCTATGAAGAGGAGCCAAAAACGGCTGTCTGATTTTTACAGAGGATCAAGGACAATGCCCATGTCTACTGCACAGTGTTGTCTCATCCTTAAAACATCCTGAATGCTAAATGAGACAAGATTTTAATAGGAGGAAAAGAACTGCATGTAGTCAGGTGCATATGAATAAACATCTATCGTAACTATACTTCCATCAACAGTTCTAGAACGCAGTATTTTATATATATGCAAAACAAAACTACATGTATATACACAAAAGACTTCCTCTGGGGAGAGTGTACTTTCAAGTCCAAGGTAGCTAAGACAAGCAAGAGCTCTGCTACATTCTTCATTCTGGCAGACTGTTACGATCAGAATTTTTTGCCTTGCACGAAACGAACGCAGCCAGCGGAGGTTTGAAACGAGGCCACGTGGTTTGCCAAACGTGACACGTTCAGACAGATTATGGACATCAGCAGACACAAGCATTTTTTTTCCTGTTTATTGATTCTCTCTCTGTAAGGAAAAAATGAAAGAGTAGGTATTTGAGGAACACCGGCTGTACCTGCTCACACACACCGCACCGGGGGCACGTGCGTACCTCTGGTTTGCCCTGGCCCAGAGTTTTTCTCGTGGCTGCGATGGAAAAAAGCAAGTTGCTTCAGGAGGCACAGCTCTTTATAATTCAGCACGGTGGATCACAGTAACGGCAGAATATACGAGATATACACCAATAAAGCAGCTAGCAGGTGTCGTCTTGCAATTTCTTAAGTGTTCTTAGCAAACCAGGTGCCCACAGGAAGGAGGCAATTTACGTATCAGTTATATCTTTACACCTGTTTGCAAATGCTGATACAGACCCTTATCCCGAGCACTTAGCCAATAGGCAGCTAATGTACAGTACTGACTAATTGATAATTAAAGGAACCTTTAGGAATACCATAAAATATCTGGCACGGGGTTGTCTCATCTGCTTACAAAGGCTGCTCTGCCATGCACTTATCATACTGCTCTGCTAGTTTTCCTAACAATTAAGACGGTGTATCTGTGTGAATCAGGGGTTCAGTTGCAATTTTCAGCACGCTGGCTGTGTTTTATTGTTGTCTGATGGCTCCTTCTTTAGTCTGCAGAGGGGATCACTCTATTACCGTGGTTTAGACGGCTCACAGGTTGGCCCTTGCCCCTCTCTTTCATAAAGTAAGTATAATTAGATGATAATGCCCTTCTTGTCAAAACTTACCGCTTATTTAAGCCTGCAGTAATAATTTCAATTTATTAAAGATTTATTCAGATAACATTATTATCACTGTTTATTCAAACGGACATTCTCTCTTTTTTCCCCCCCGTTTCTTTTTTTTTTCCAGAGGAACAAAAGACATAATTCCTGCAAACAGATGTAGCAAACCCCTCAAGTTCGCAAATGGTTAAGCTGAGCATTTTACTTGGAAAGGCTGACAAATTTTCTTCACTTCAAAATATCATTAACACCAATAACACATTTGCCCAAGCCTATTTCTAAGTTGTAAAAAAAGATTGCTACAGATTAAGACCCTTGATATAATGCTATAAGCTCCTAACAATGGTATCTTTTATAGTGAAGAGCAACTGCAGACACAAATTGCCCCCTTTCCTGCACCTTTTTCACAAAAATCAATATTAAAGTAGTAGCTGCCTTAACTCTCCCATAGACTATATGAGAAAAAACCACAGCCACGCTTAGGACAGTTTAGGTCAATAAAGAATCAATACTGTGGTTGAATCTGTAGAAAGATAAAAGACTTGGAACTCACTACAGTGTGCCCTATTGTTTCTCTCTATTTTGAAAAGAAGCTGAAGTGTCTCACTTTTTTTTTTAAGCTAGCAATGAATTTAGTGTTTGTGGAAAGCGAGGGAGGTCACTGGAGGCTGCATGTGGCTTCAGTGTCTGCAGACGAGGGGTCTGATCTTGTTCACCCACACCTCCCATTTAGTTCAAGGGGAGTCTAGGGAGCAAGAAGAATGCAGCCCTGGGCCCCGAGCGGACTGGAAACCAAAACACTGTAACACGCTTCCATCAAGCCCAACTCATTTATTAACTATGGGGAGACTTGCCATAAAACTGAGGAGTGGAAGGGGTTCTTATCATGATTTCTAGCTCCCTGTCCATTAGGAAGCAGAGAAGCGATTGCAAGCAGAGCGAGCTCTCTGATGTATCTGGCGATCGTCAGACACGTAGAACCCGCTTACAGCCCAAGACAGGCTCACTTTCCACGCTTCACATGGTGATTTGACCAAATTTGAACCCCTCATGAAAAAACACAGCTTCAGAAGCAAATAAATACCTCAACAGGCATACGGGCTGACACACACACACACACACACAGATATCTACACACGTGGTTTGGATTTGTTTGCCTCTGCTATATCCCTTTCCAGTGCACTGTAGAGTTTCCTCTATAAGCCTGAGAACTGCAACCATATACCTGTCTGGAGAGTAACTGAACATGAAAAAATATTGGTTTGTGTGGACTGGAGAGTTCAGATAAAAACAATTTATGAGTCCAAATCTTCCGAATTCTTTACTTGAAGATGTACTTTGTTATCCTACAAGGGGCAGCTTCTAACACTTCTCAGCCTACAGCAATAGCTCCTGCTTGCAAAAGCTCAGAGAAAATCTAGATAAAGCTGGAACTACATTTCCCTACAAAAATTGGTGAGGAAGTGGGTAGCTAGAGAAAAGACAGCCACATTTTTAAAAGCATTTGTCTGTTGAAAGAAATGGCTGTGTTCTTGAAATGCTGGGGCCCTCAAATTCATGGGGAACAGTCCCACCCCTGCTCTGCAGATCCTGATCATTAGAAAAGAAGACGTGTGTTTTTACCACTATAGACTGAAATCTTCAGACCTCTGAGATGCACTGCTGAAGAGTTAACAGTGACCAATGTTGTTTACATAAAGAGTAAATGCAATTGTTCCGTGCAGCATTAACAAGATTTTTTGCTAAATAATTAGTTGTTATTAACAATGATGAATACTATTATTATTATTAGGGTAAAACTCTCTTTTACTATATTTCCTGGCTCCTTTTCTACAGCATGAGATCTTCTAATCAACCACACCTTCCTCCCTCCTCCTGCCAACCCTGGAAACGTGGAGATGGGTGTCAGCAAATGCACTATCTCGTCAACCTTGGCATACTGAGAAATGAGTTTCTGAGCTGCTCCCAGTTTGGAGAAGTACTTCACATCATGGACAAGCCTGGAAACATCCGCTCTTTGCTCTAACCCTGGCATGGTGCCAGGGGAAAGTAGAGACGTAAAACTGTAAACAAGTAAATAAGCAAAGTCTTCAGGGTACAAGCCCCAATGGCTTTAGTGGGACATTGTGGAGAACCAACAAAGCATTCAGTTAAAGCTGCCTTCAACATTCACCACTGGGCTTCTCAGAAACGAACAGCAACATTTCTGAAGTTCAACCATTTCCCCTCCAAGCCTTTGACTTTTTTCCCTATTCAAATACATTCTTCCTCTGTCTTTTGTACCTAAACAGTGCTTGCTTTTAGTATTCTGTCATCTCTTTCCCACAACCTCTCCTCCCTTCTGAAGCTGCTGCTCATTCCTTTCCCTAGCCCTGACTATACTTTTGATCTTCACTGACCGTTTTCTCAGCTCCTTCTATATTAAGCTGCTTAAACGTCCCCAAATTCGTGGTGAGACTCTATCACTTTGGATTGCTCTTGCTACCTTGCAGTCATGCAGAGAGGTCTGAAAACATCTGTCCGTGTGCTGGTGTCCCAAAAAGGTTTGGAAAGGGAGACGAGCTGGGAGGTTTAATATCGACTGTCAGAGGTATTGCAGCTTCCCGGAGAGCTTCAAACAAATAAGATTTCATGATGGGAGGCGGAGGAAGGAAAGCAAAGTGCATTGACCTCTTTCAGTCTAATGACAGACACACATTCACTCTGTAAATAGCTGACATGGGTTAAGATTTTAAGGCCCTCCAGTTGATTGTTACCACCTATCTGCTGGCAACTTAAACGGCCAGTGAAAGCGGCTTGCTGGCTTTTGTGCTGAAGCAGCTTAGGGAGCTATCAGACACTCACCCAACTGGGTTACTGTTCCAGTTTGTTCCCAACAAGGTGTGTCCCTAATTATGGCTTAGGTTAGTTTTTGGGTCAAAGTATGGTTTCAGTTCTGAAAACATTCTTATTTTCCTACACTTGCCGCCAATTCATTTCATCAAAAAGACACCAGACAAACGCAGTACTGAGTAATTTCAGCCTTACAGAGGCTGCTCAAACAGCAAGTTTGACCAGAGAGTAGGCTCTGAGTAATCTCTTCCCCTAGTTACTCATCACCAGCCGAACAATGCCAGCTCCTAATCCAGCTCTCACTGACTTCAGGAGCGCAGGGTCAAGCACAGTATCGTTACCTTCTGGTTTAATTTACACTAAATTATAAAATCAGGGCTTTAAGTTAAACAGTGTGCAAACATCAAGAATGTTACAGTTAATTTTCCCCATATCTCCAGCAAGATCTCTTACGCTTCCCCATTTCAATTAACAGCACCATTTTGAGTCAGCTCCTGAGAAGCACCTCTCTGCATCTGTGTGCTGGAGTACAGGGCATGCTGAAAACCTCATCCCTCTAAAGCAAAATAATCCTGGACTTGCTTGATTTTTGTAAAAGGCAGAAACAACAAAAATTAATCTTTACACAAACAACCCAAGGGAGCATTTAGTGGGACTTTTCAATCTATTCATGATCTGTGATTCCCAGCCCCCCAAAGCTTCCATGCTACGGCTTAATATCTAGGGACTCCATATGTTGAGGGAACACAGCAGAACCAAAATGAGCTGAAAAAAGAATACATTAGATTCAAACATGGGCTAAAACAGTACCCAAGGAGCCCTTGCTTCATTTTCTCTACCTGGAACCATGGGACAGTGCAGCCATCTCAGCCTCATTCAAGTGTGACATTTCTTTTGAATATGACAGTGGTGGCGACCTTGTCATTAACTGATGCTGCCAGCAACATTCCAGCTTTCATAATTCAGTTAATTTTCAAGCCACTGGTTACTGAACCCCCACTATAATTTCAATATAATTAAATCATATTTTAAAAAAATAACAACAAAAAAATCAGCCCACCTTCTGATCAAATAGCACTCACTGTTTGACTTGAACTCAAGCAAGGAAGCTTTCAGTTATGGTTTAAGCAGCATCCTTGACTTCTTGTTGCCATGCCTGGCATGCAGGCGTACACACGAGAGCCCCTGTTATTCTGGAGCTGCTTACTCTGGCTGAGGCGCAGATGGAAGATTTTCAGCCTTAACACTGAGGAGCTAGGGCAGAATCTTTTGCTGCAGCTGTGCTACGTGAGTAAAGAGCTAGGCAAAGCCACCCTGCCCAAATTCCCACCCTCAATCCAGGAGGCAGGTAGAGCCCCACTGGCCCACGTGCAGGCTTTGGGTTAGAAACAGTCTGCTTTTCCAGAGTGAGCCCCAGGACTGCTGGTGGCATTGCACCTGCGTGGTTAGTGGAACTGACATGTCATGAGCCAATTTTTCTGAGCTGCTAGAACCTCCTCAGAGACCAACCAACTCTTTGGATTTGCTCTTATGTAAGAGCACAGAAGAGACAGGCTTCTGGGAGTAAAATTCGCCTCCAAAATTTTTCTAGACACCAAGATGATGGCTGGTCAATGGAAGTGCTATGCCAGGGTGGCAAACCATGCCCGTGCAGGCTGCCATTGCCATTGTCCTGCGAGCACAAAAGCGGCTCTGCACGTGCTAATGGCGGTGGAGCAACACATGTGTCTGCAAAACTGAGGTGGGGAACACATTCCCATGGCCTTTGAAAACGAGATCCAAATCTCTTTGTTCACATGAATCCTGTGCTAAGCACACTTAAGTTCCTTTCCTTCTTTATGCGTTCTTTTTCCTCTGCTATTGGCAACAACCTCCAGAAACCTGAGAATGTTGCTAATTTCCTGGTGGATTTGTGCTCTCCTGCTTGGCACGACTAGCCATTCCTCCCTTCCATCTCGTTCCCTACGATCACCAGCTTTCAGTGTGTGTGCACTTAGTGTACTGTGCAAAGCACAAGTTGACATTGCTGCCTTTGCTTTTTGGCCTTCTCCACCTACCATCACTGTGCTTCCTTGTTCCCCTGCGCTTGGCTCGGAGTATATGGCAAGTTGTGAGTTCAGTAGGGGTCCTTTATGGACTCTCAGCAGCGGTACAGTGACACTAAAATTCATCCAAGGCAGGAAGAAAAGAGAAACAACAGCTTTACTGATGCCAACAGCGCTCTGCAATGTTTTGAGAGCTGAGGAGCTGGTCTCAGGTGTTCCTCTCCTCTCAGCTTGCCATTCATTTAAAGTCTTTCAATCAAAACCAGCTTTCAGTCTTTCTACCTCTTGAGAAATAAACCCCAAAAAGAAGCCTGCCTGCAGAAAATCTGAGGGCCTACAAATTTAGTCCTCTGAAAGATACGGAGGTGTACTATTAAATACATTTCATTCCCGTCTTCTGCCTGAAATTCTGCAGCAATCACAGTTGCAGCTGATACCTCAGAAAGGACTAGAGAGAGTTATTCCTCAGTTGGTGAAACAAAGACGTCATTTTTGCAGCAACTTTGCCTGCCATCTTTGAGTTCAAAGACAAGTTTTTGGGGGCTAGGCAATACCTCACCTCCGTACCAAGAGATCTGCAAGATAATAGAGCCATGCCTTTAATTACACCACCCTTAGCAGATGCAGTTCAGCAACACACTCAAGATGACAGGAATGAGAGAAGGTGGAGTTGGACTCGATCTAGAAGAAGACGTGTGAGTTTCAATTAACACAATCTTGTATGATTTAAGAAAAATATTCAGGAGTGGTATTTATTTAGCCTGCAGCCAAAGTCCATTACTGAGAATTGCTCTTAATTAGAGTTGTGTGAGGTTGGGAATATCCACTTCTATCACGATTCTTTCACCTACCAGAAGAACTACCGAGCTTGCTGAGCCTCTGGCACTTCTAGGCTGGTTAGCAAAACAGCTAGATGATAAAAGCATTATTTTAAACAAGATAATCTAAGCAGTAACACACAGAAGAAAATATTTGTTTTACTTGTCCTTTTAATCTGACACCCACGGCATCATCAAAGAAGCTCTGTCTAAAGCACTGCCCCCAAACCTGTGTGAGAACAAGGTTTACCAAACACTGTAGTGGTCTTACACAAATGCATGCTCTGGCATCAGTTGCTAATTTCTCTTCTTTGGATGAACACGAGCCAGACTGTTGCCTTTTGAGTGGCAGTTCTAAAGCAAGACTGGATTCAACACTCTGTGACAGGTTTTGGTAGGGTAACAGATTGGGTGCATGGCCTCGTCAGCAAGGTGAGACACGTATGGTGTGTAGAACTAAGGAGGAGTACCCAGTCAGGAGAAAGATCAACATAGGAGCAACAGTCAGGCTTCACCAAGGACAAAATCTGAGAGGTTTAGGAAAGGGCTTGAAAGATTGCCCACACAAACAGTTCTCGAACCTCGGCACCACCTTTGAGAGTACATCCACCATAAGGATGTGGGTCTCTTTAGTCCTTGAGTATTGCCTGTAAGCTGTTTTCACTAGGTGGAGAAGGCCTGTTGGGGCTCCAGGCACTACAGAGAGCTGAGCTAGGCTCTAGAACCCCAACACCCCAAAAAGGTAGTTTTTGACTCAATGAGCTTTTCAACAGGGTTGTGTCAAGCCTATGTCTGAAATAAGCCTTCAGACGAGCAAGTAAGGATGGAGTACACAGTGATTAAATAGTTCGTTTTCACCACTACCAAGGGAATATAAGAACTAGCAAAGGACAAGAGCAAAAAGTTTTGAATTTGGTTCAGATGAGCTCAGGAAATACCAATATTTATGTGGGACTCCTGGACATATGAAATGTAGTCTTTCTGCAGTTCTTGTTTCACTACCTCTTTCTTACTGTTTTGAATACCCCTTCTTCTAGTGGCAGGAGTGGCAGACCCTCGAAGAGTTAGCCAGAAAAAGACATGAAACAAAGGACATGAAACACGAACGTGATTGAAGTTCAACAAACTCAAACTCCTAAGAACAAGCTCAGTTTAAGCCTAATGGGAGCTTCAGTCATTTCATGTGTTCCTAATTGCTTTGCTCACTCCTGGTGAGAGCTGAGAGCCATTGTCATCTCAAAAGATGGAAATGGTCCAAAAACTCAAAGGCAGTGACTACATAATTACCAGAAGAGGAGGAAACAGTTGAAAGCCAAACCAAGACTCACCTTTTTGCAGCAACCCACCCAAATCAAACTTGCAGATACACAGTTACAGTCTAGAGCTATAGCTTTTGGTGTTGATTCAAATTCTCTTTTGATTTCCCAGGTTTTTGGACAAGTGATCTATGAAAACGACGTATGAGTCACCCATGACATCACCAAAGACTCTGCAAGAACCTGCATAGTTTCATGGAGCTAAGTAAATATGAAAGGTACACAGTGCCCTGAAGGATAAGACAAAATGAGATTCATGTGAATGGCTTTTTAAACCACGGGCTCGAATCCTGGAGAAAATTTAAGGGGCAATAAGTGAGGTAGAGCCAGGAGCCCTGAGTCTTATTAAACAAAAACAATCAGAGTATCCACATTTTTGTAGTCCTACTGTGAAGTTCCAATAAACTTTACCCAAAAAGCTCTGTAACGCTCCTTACCCAGATTCATGGAAAACAAGAAGTGATTCCAGAGGCTGCCTGACTATTTAATACCTCTTGTAGTAGTTAAAAAGGCCACTTTCTTCTTCTGTCTCACACTCTTTTTTTTAACTTTTACTGCAAAACCATTAAAGAAAGAACTAGTTCTAGCAATAAAAGGTAGCTATATTCCCAGAGGGAGAAGGGGAATGGTGGTTCCTGCGTACCCTCGGCGCTCTTGGCAGGGGTACTTATAAAGAAGGTGAAGGTCACAGGAAAGAGAACAGAGTATTTTCTGTTCAACGGAAAATAGAAACTTCCAAATGTGAAAAAGAATTTTAGCAAGTTTTATTTCCTTCTTTTACAGCCCTGACATCATATTTCTCCACAGTGACATCATGGCTTTAAATGACAGCAGCGCAATCAGAAGCTTTAAAAAGCAACAGCATTTGGTGTTTCTGAGACACTGGTGAAGTCTAAACCCGAGCAGATCTTCCTGCTCAGATGAGTTCCTTTGTGTTTATTATAAACTCCTATTTGTACCTTGTGAATAACATCTTGCTGAAGGGCCCAGGGTCAGGAAGTACACCTTTGATGGAGCGAAGTTAGAGATACAATGGTAAAATCCACACAGTTGGGTTCAACCAATCAGACTTTTATTTTTCCTACTCCCTATTTCCTCACACAAATCGACCAGCCAGGCCTAGGAGGGATACCTTACCTACAGGGACTGCTCCACCAGGCACAGCCACCCAGGAAAGCTGCACACAAACCTACTCTCATTATGCTTTCCGAAGGTATTCTGAACCGCATCATCAAGCTTCAAGGCAGCTCACCAGCTACGGAGTGTGAGCCTTGGTTTCAGCTAGATTCACCCTGCTGAAACGGAGAGCAGGATCTGGCCTGCTTCTGTTTTTAACAGATCTTCTCAGTGATAGAAATGTGCTAGTTTCTGATGCTTGCTAATAAACAGCTGCAATTGCCATTCCCAGGTTGAGGGAGAAAGAGCCAGGGTCCGGACAGAGCTTCAAGGAGCTTGAATTACCTCTCTCACCTGTAGGGATGTGATTATGTCTGGCAGAGCGCTCTGGGGAAGCAGCTTTCACCACAGCCATCAGCAGCCCGCAGAGCACCCGAGAGCTACAAGCTAGCTTTTCCCCAAACTCCTGTACCCTTCCTGAACTGGAGTATTTATTTAACAGCAAGAGATAAAGCTGTTTTGCAGCACGGAGGTCTTAAACCACTGATAGGCCAGAGAAATTTCCTGCAGCTCATGCTAGTGGAAGACCCTCTGTTCACACCACCCAAAAATACAGAAAATTAAGGTAATGCACTGTTACTAATCCACACCAAACTAACAAGGACTGCCGGTCAATATGCCGTGGCAGGCGGCACTACAGTTTTCCCGGTGGGCACTTTGTCACCGAGATTCACAGAGGATCGGCGAGGAAGGGAAAATATGGAGCCTCTCCTTAAAAAGTCTGTGTGTCTACAACAAGTAACAGCTGTTGCTATTTTAACACTATCTCAGGGCTCATATAGCTGTGACATCACACAGAACTAAGGCTTGGCCATCGATTTTAATGCCAATATACCTTAAACTGCAGGGATTTTGTTACAAATTCGTACGTTGCATGTGTGTCAGAACAAACTCCACACCTGGAAACCTCCGTGCAATTTCATCCCTTTGTAGTAACTCTGTGAGCCATAAACTGGTTTCATTTTTGAATGAAAGCCTGTATTAATTTTAGGCTGAATAGAAGCGAGTGAGTTCGTCACTATCAGAATTTATTACACATCCCAAAAAAAAAGAGTTTTGACATTTGACTGTTAAGCTGGCCAAGTAAGAGGAGGTGAGGACAGTTTGTATTCTAATTTCAAGCTGCAGGGCTCCCAGGTGTATTGTATAAGATTTCCTGTAATTTACAGGCAAAATAAGCAGTCTACAGGAGAATGTTTGCCACACTGTACGTGTGTATTAATTACACAGTAGGATAAAATGATTTCTTTGTGATAGGAAGGGATGTGATCTACAGGCAAACTGTTAAGCCAATGTGGAAATGCAGCCGTTTTCCTGTTGTTAGAAAGGGCTGCTGAATTCAGGGAAATAAAACTGGTGAGTGTCTTCTCCGACTTTGTAATCTCGGGTCTGTGACTGGAGCGTATCACAATGTGCCAGGCTCCGTGGGTACAGGGGAAGGGAGCTGTCTCCTTACAAACACGCTCCAGGAACCTCGCTGTCCTGCAGAGGCCACTTCTGAACTCGGTTCCTCCAAGAGAAAATCTCCCCTCTCCAGTGAGAAAGGAGGGATTTTAAGATTTCAGGTGTGTATTGTTCAGTATCTCCCCAAGCACCCTATAATAACACAACTGAATTCTTAGTAGGATCATCAGATAGATCTCATTCTTTCACTTACCACTGAGCACTGAGGAAAGCATCGCTTTTCATTACCACAGGTTAGTGCAATGTGAAACTAGCTGGAGAGAGACAACATGGCACAGCATAATCTCTCTTAAAGATGAGGGAAATTCTTTTTAGATACGTAATCAAGGTGTGAGACACAAAGAGATAACGAGAGGAATAAAGAAAACAGTCTGCTTTTCTCAAGACCAAATGTTATGTAACTGTACAGATGTCCCTGTAAGACGAGCAATCCTCAGTACACCAGGGTTCACACACAATTGCTGAAGCACAACTTTTGACTAGCATGAAGAAGAACTGTCACCTGTCACACACCTTTCCACAAAGAGCTGTGTTAGACTGCACAAGGTTGGCATTCAGGAGAAGCTCAGATACATATTTTTTACTAAGGCATTCCTTAAAACATAAAACTCTCAAAGCAAAATCTCTGCCCATATTCTTTGAACGATAAGGCCTGGATAGGTCTGAGGACAGAGGCTCTGTCTTCAGATGGAGAAGACAAGGCGTGATGTGCACAAGTTGCTTCAGGAGAAGTTTCATCTCAATACAAGAAAATACGTACACAGAACAATCATGGAGCGGAACAATCACCCCAGAAACAGGGTAGAGTTCCCACTGCTGCAGGTTTTCCAGATGCAGTGGGATACGGTGCTGGATAATCCCAGCCCGATTCCCCTTCCCACGGAAGGATGGACCAGATGATCTTATGAGGTCCCTTCCAGCCTGGGCTGTTCCATGATTTTGTGATTCTCTCCAGCACGAGAGACAAGAGAGAGAACAAAAGAGGAAAGTTATTTGACCCTAGCCAACATGGGTCAGTCAGTGGGCAGAGAGGGATTCCAGAGTAGACACAAAGCTGCAGTGACGGCTAAAGCACTGAGCGGACATTAGCATAGGACCCATTCTTTGAGGACTGACAGTTTTGGTGTACTGAGGTAGTAAATGATCTCTGGCCACTGCCAGGTTCAGTCCAGCTCTGCTTTGAGGACAGCAGTACAGCCAAACTCTACACAAGACATGCGGTTTTAAATTTGCCGTTATGTTGGCAGGACACAGAATCTAGACTCGTGTGTAAGTGCTGCTGCCTTTAATGGTCTGCACAACCTAATGAAACTTTAATAAAAGTGACTGTCACTGTATCAGTTCAGCCCTTCCAAGAGGGTGTTCTTCTGCCATCATCTCTGTGGCATTCTTCCTCTCTTCAAAGACGGGGAGGGAAAGAAATCTTGCTGAAAATTTCCAGAGAAAATAGAGTTTAATTTCTTGGAGGTGTTTTGTTGACAAGAAAATAGAAAGCATGTGTCTCTGCTTCTCTTATTGTACTTCCAAGTAATGAAAGTATTTAAGGAGGTACAATTATGGAGTTGGCAAGCACCTGGGGCTCTTGGAACTGCTTTTTTCACACTGAATAAACACTGCCGTTAATCTGTTTATGTTACACTGCGCTGGAAAACTATCTCCAAGAAAAGCCTACAAGTATGTATTTTCCACTCCTTTCCTTTGTTTTTAACGTTAAATTAATAACTTGTTTAAATTAGTTGATTCTTCCTTTCTTTATCTCTCCATTCACAAGACAGTCAAAAGCAGGTTTTAATTAACAAAGATACAAACCCAGGGATTACTGCACTAGGTCAGACCAATGATCCATTCTGATTCTGACAGTAGCCAACAGGAGATGCTTCAAAGTGACGCACAGAGAACAATAACAGAGAAACTTCCTGCAGGGACCTGAGGTTCCTAACACACACACACATCTTACTGCTTGCACATGCACTCACCATGACAGTCTACAGCCCTTCATTTCAACAAATAAAGATATATATGCATATAGACCATTACCAGTACCTACATTCATGTGGAATCTTTGATTTCAGGGAATCTTTAAACCTGTTCATCCCTTAAACTCACTTGCATCTTGTGGCACTAAGTTCTACAAGTTCAATCATCAGCCTGTGAGAAACGAAGGAACAAAAAAGCCCCCAAATCACAAACTGCCTGGTTTAAAAAAACAACCTTGTTAGAACGAGGAGAGAGCACACAACCCTCTGCCTGCCACATCCCCACAGCACGGGTGGTTACTGGATCAGGGCTATTACAGGGTATGGTATCTGTGCCTAAACCCCTGGTATCAGGTTATCAATTGTCTGTGAATTTGCCTAATCCCCTTTTCCTGATGGTGTGTGCTCCCACAACTGCCACTGCATCCCAGTCCACTAATGGCTTTGTAAATAAGTTCCCTCCTTTTATCTATTCTCAGACAATCTCTCACCAAATACGGAGTGCCTCCTAGCTAGATACTGCAGGATCTGATGGATTGCTCTTCTACTTTCACCTCATCACGTGCTGGCTTTGCAAAACTCGGTCCTTTCTCCTTCTCAGCCTTCTCCAAATGGAGGGCTGCCCAGAGGGATTGTGGAGGCTCCTTCCTTGGAGGTCTTCAAGACCCATCTGGACGTGTTCCTATGAGACCTGATCTAGGTGAACCTGCTTCTGCAGGGGGGTTGGACTGGATGATGTCTGAAGGTCCCTTCCAACCCCACCATTCTATGGTTCTATGACTCACAGCTTCTTAGCTTCTCCTCATAAACACAAGTGCTCTATCCCTTTAACTTATTGTTTACATTTTCACTGGACCACTTCTAACTGCTCTATGTTCTTCTCGAGATGCAGAGATCACAAGTGTACATAGCACGGCATTTTTATGGTAATCCTGATTAAAAATACTCTAATAATTTTAGTTCCTTCGTACCTATGTGCCCTATGCTGGATTTATACACAATCAGCCTTGAAAAACTTCCTATGCTATCACTAGTCCCTTGGAAACGTGGGAACCTACAGGAATTGAGAGACCAAAGGTGCAGCTGGTCTGCAAATGATTTTCTCTCAGAATATGGCTTGCCAACACACTAGAGGACTAGTAAAGGGCAGTTTTGAATGTGGACAATATAAGCCATCAGAACAGATTATAGTTACAATTTTGTGCATTATACAACCAAGCTAAGCCATAGCTGACACAACCACGCCATGTAAACCAGGGCCCTTAGCTGGGGTATAGCCCATGCAGACTGCTTGAGTCCTGGTAGCATCTCACAGGCAGCTTTACTCTGCAGATGTTGAGTCTCACAATGCCTGTATGGC
The DNA here is from genome assembly GCF_028858725.1 of Colius striatus. NCBI lineage: Eukaryota > Metazoa > Chordata > Aves > Coliiformes > Coliidae > Colius > Colius striatus. Next base: position 119,242,223 of record NC_084760.1, read on the forward strand.
CTCAATACCTGCTGCCTGTAACGGACCTCTCGCGAGAAGAAACATTCAGAGCATGGCACAGGATGCCAACACGCGGTCTGGAAAGCAGATCATCTTCTGCTGTCTAAATTACAGAGAGCAATGGCTGGTTCAAACTGCACAGTGCTAAGTTTGGTGCAGTGTACTGCCTGGGGAGCAAAACCATCCACAGCCATCAGTAGCAGGTGGTTTGGACAACGAGGCTCTGCTTCGCTCTACTGACTTTATAACTCCCTGAATTTAGCCTTAATATTCACATTAAAAGCACACAAACTCATCCTTTGTTCCTGCTCTGAACTCCAGCTACAAACTATGAGTGAATGTTGAGAAGATTACGCAAGTGCAACAAGTTAGTCAGCGGATGCTGAGCATTGAAAGAGAATCACTATGTCCTGCTCTGCTGATCTTAGACCCCAGAAAAGGGTGGCCAAGAACTCGAAAATATGGCTAGAAGACTTTCTTTTCAAGTCCATAAAACTGTACGCTTCATCTTTTTCTCCCATTTTAGGCCCAAATCCTATAGTTTTGTTTGAGTATAAAGTATGAGAGCACAGAAGTCAGTAAAGAGCCCTTTGATTGACTTCAGTTGGCATTGTATTGGGACTGGTGTTTTTAAAATCATAACAGTACGAGGAGGTAAAAAGTGTGTGTCCATAAGGTTAAAGAAAAGTGTCTGTGTTTAAAACATTGAAGAAATTGTTCTGAGAACAATTCATCTTTCGGAAAATATGAACCCTCCGACGCTGCCAAGGTCAGGGAGAGCTGTGATAATTTAGTGCCTAAGTGCTAGTCACACAGCACAATGCCACATTATTTAATTTTGTAACACATTCAGACAACTGCCTGACAATAGCCACGGACGTTAACACTACCTGTGCGCTGAGGTCAAGGCGACGTAGTTTAACGTTAAAACAAAAGAGCTAATTGGATTCCTGTGCAAGTTCTAGCTTATTATGTGATCAGAGTTACTTTTCTTCTTTCTGCCTCAGTCAGCTCATCTGGAGAGGAAGACCACAGTGTGACTCATGACTGAAATGTGCAAGAAAAACGCAGCACGAATACCTGGCGTATTTGGCCATTCTTCCTAATTTCTCTGTCCCTTTTTTTGCCATTCAGCTCTGGGTTGTGGATTCCAGGCCCTTTCCCTCGGAAACACAGCTCACCTTGTGAGCCCATCTTCAACCATGAGAAGCCATCTTCAGCTGTAAAAATTAGCTGCTTTGCCAAAGTTAATAACACAGAGATACTTGGGGCTTACGCTTCGTTCTTGCAACTGGCAGTGCACACAAGATTTTATAAAGAAGACTAGATCACATACCCAAAACCTTATAGAGACAAATAAGCATCGTCCCCTTTCCACCTAAGAGATGCACAAACACAGAGCAGTCAAATGAGCAACACAAGGAGACTGAAGAAATTGAAGACTGAAAAAACAAAAGCCCAGAATTGTTGCCTCTCTGTTTCTAAACTCATAAAAAAGACATTTCTCTCAAAAAAATGGGATTAAACAATTTAATTAAAGACATCACCTTGTTTTACATTAAATTGCAAGCAAAGCTCTCTTCTGTTTGCAGAGGAGCTGAGAGTCACCCTCTGAAATGGCTGTTGTACAGTATGACTTTCAAAATAATATCCTTCCAGTGCACAAAGGGAGAGAGCAAAACATACATGTCCCCTGGTTCAACGTGTGTGGTGGTCTCCAATGAGTTCATACAGATGATCAGACCACAAACTGTCAAAGGCACAGGAGCAGGGATGTCAGGAGGGAGAACAGTCCCGCATCGAAACTAGAACAGATTCAATTGCCACAAAACTTAAAGAAGGAAGAACCGGCAACCCCTTCACGTCACACACCCTCTGCACTGCCCGGGGTGCAGAGCTGTGCCCCGGTAATGCTGAGTGGAACTGCGCATTTCCCCTTTGGAAGTCATCTCCCTCCCAGCCCCCTGGCAGGCAATGCTGCCCACAATTCCCTGAGCAGAAAATGCTTCAGTTTATACTAGGGAAGGACCACTGCAGGGTTCATCCCTGTACGCACAAACTGATAAACAGGCGGATTTAGCCCCCGAACTGAAGTTCCCTCTGCAGATGTATTTTTGTTGTAGGCTGTGCTGCGCTGTGGTGCCAGGTAAAAAAACGTAGTTATTCAAAGAAGTGGGTTTAAGTTCAAAGATAATGTCATGTTCATTTGGAATATAAGCACGAGCAACACGCTCCCAGATACGCTTTCTGTCTCCCTCCATCCCTATCTCAGCCGTAGGCAGGGTGGTAACGTACAAAGGGAGAGCAGGTGGGATGTATTTTTAGGTGAGGAAGAAAAAGACTTACAGCTCTAAAGCTAAGTTCACTGCCTATCCCACATTTTGGAAACGGAACAAAATCGTTTCCTGAATTGAGCAGGAAGGCTGTAAAATAAAAAGAACCAATAACATGCAGATAAATGCAGGGAATTCACGGATCAAAACATAGGATTTTATCTCAAAGGAGTCTGGGCACATTCTCCATGTTCCCCGACTACTTCTGTCACCTGTACAAAGGGGCCACCGGACTTACACGAGCAAAAGCCATTTATCCACTTACATTTGGTATCTCACGCGAGTCCCGAATCCTCAAAGAGCTCAGAAATAAGGAGCTTGCAGGTTGGCACCTCAATAGCCTCTCCCTGTATGTAAATGGTCTCTGTCACCACAGAGCTTTTGCTGAAGGCCGTTGCTCTATGCGTGTACCTCTGACACCACTCAGAGGAACAGGGTTAGGGCTCTGATCTCCCTGTGCAGTCAGAGAAGAGGGATAAGCCCCGTAAGTGGGATGAGAGAGAGGCTGGAGGACTAATGCACTGATTTAACGTGTCTTGTGTGAGCAGGCAGTCCCAGCGTCTGAACCTGTCTCACATAGGCCCTTCCCTGCCTACTACATTTATAAAATGCTTGAGACAAACACTTTGCACATCATCTTCTGCACATCAGCAGCACGAGACAATTAATCAGGGATTGGAGTGCCGTGTCATAAATCACGGCACCTTGTGTCACTAACACTTGAAAGGCAGAATGGGAGAATCTGTCTATAGGATATCCTTTAACTCAGGCAAGATCACTCTGGCCTTTCAGCGTGTTTGCAAACACCGTTGCTGGCAGCCCAAATGGCCCTGCCGCAGGGTCTGATCCTGACCTCACCGATTTGCTCATGCATTTTGGCTTAAGACGTTTTGCTGTGATAAACGGTCACACACATACAATCAAAATGGAGCCCTCAGCAGACTTTTCACACCAATCTCCTTTTCCGTTCTTCCCTTACCACAGACTACCTGGAAGACCCAGAAAAGCCTCTCCACGTCATGAGCTGCCTATGAGATGAGAGCTCTGCACCGGGTGGAAGTCTTCACCGTGGTGGCTGCCATAACACAGGAAGGATCTCAAGTCCAGACCGTGACTTTCCCTCTCCCGTCACACAAGAGCTGTGCAGCAGTGAAATATCCCCAAACCAGGATGAAACAATTCCGTTTAGCAGCACGAAGGCATCCAGACCTCTCACCAACTCAGCGGATTCTTTTGAAAGTTGGCACTGTCAAAACATCCCCAGTCGCCTGCAGCACCCTTCCGCCGCTCCTGCTGACAGCGCTACCGAGGAGGAGGAGGTGCTGAGGACTTTGTTATTATGAGGAGGAGGATAGTGTTGGGAAAGGTGTTGAGTTTGACACAGAAGTATCAAGAGCAGGAAAGCGAAAGTCAAGGAAATCAGCCTTGTGCTGTCTAAAATTGCTCTGGCACTAAACCTACAAAAATCAATGACTCTGCTTTCACAGGAGCATTCACATCAACCTGAGGGAGCGTACAGCGTGAGTTGCACCAGATGGAAAGTCACTGGAAGTAGAGAGTGAGACAGGAGCACCGTTGGTATCTATCAGCTCTACGAAATGCAGTACTCACAAACAATAATTAGGGCTATTCTCCTCTATCCCTCCCTCTTACGTCTGCTCTATCAGCGTGGAGGGAGAGACAGCACACGGAGAAATTCAAAGTGTTTTAAGTATCTGTAGGGAGTGAAAGGACCCTTCACACTGCTGTGTATTTCTGACTTTTATCTGAGTACAAATTTGGTAATACAACAGTCTGAATTTTAGGTAAGAAGCTATTTTCCTCTGGTTCCAGCTTTTCAAACCCTTCTCATCACGGCAGCTTGTCTTCCTCGCCCCACCTCACAAAAACCACATCCCCACACCACACTCAGAACCTTCCCACAAAGAAAACTGAAGGAAAAAAATTTCTGTGCAACTTATCCACCTTTCAAAGCAGCTTCTGGCAGAAGGCAGCTGAGAGTGATGAGTCCACAGAATAATAAATAATAACAATATTGAGCAGTTTTGTAGAGCAAATATCCATTGAAAAACTTTTCGTCTTGAGTGCTTGACGTTATTAATTCGTTCTCCAAATACACTAGTGAGGGGGGTCAGCCCATTTTTGCAGACAGGGCAAGTGAGCACACAGATTTCAATAACTGACACAGAGGAGTCAGTTGCAGGAACTGGGCAGAACGACTCACGGGAGATAGCAGTTCACATCCACGGCAATATCTGGGCAGAGCCCTGCCACCACCAGAACCGCTATGGGCAAGTGACACGTGCTTGGGGTTTTTAACACCTCTGAATAACATCCTCTCTGAACTGCCCTTCCCTGTGGATCAGAACGAGTTATGTCCCAGGCCTTAAGAAGCAGCAAAGGCTGAACAGAAGTTGCTGCAATTATTGATGACAGAAGTATTTCTAACCCCTTCCTAGCTTGTGCTTAAAAGTGTTCCAACTCCTAATTTACTGCCTGAGTAGAACATGACCCGCAGACAACCCGTTCTGGGTTGCACAGACACCCATCTGGGACACACTTCCCCTGCACTCCTGGGCAACAGCAGCATATTTTGATGTTTTTACCAGGAGGACTGTGTTTTCATCCCCATTACTGCAGAGCAGAGCTTTCAGATGAATTGAGGGGAGGGGGAGAAGACCTGAACTGACTCGCTGCAGCCACATGAAATGGTTAGTGAATGACCTTGTGTCCAACCTTCTAACATCTAAGACAAAAGCATGGAAGAGCTGAACAAAGGAAAGCAAGAAAGCTGACAGAACAGGGAGTGTACGAGGGTGTGTGGGTTTTGTTTGTTTGCACTGAGACGGAAATTGAGGTTGATAAGTAGCTAGCTTAATTTTAAGCCTCTCCCTATTTTATAGTACTTGTAGTGTAGTCACAAAACTAACCATTTCCAGGACCAGCACAACACCAAAAGCAGGTCAAAATCTGGCTTGCCACACTCACGCTAATGAGCTCGCAGAAATCAATGGATTTAGGGATTCCTGTGCGGACAAACATCACTTGCCCTAGGTTCCTCTGACAATGGCTTGGTGATGAAACCAACCTTCATCCTCTCTTTTTCTTATCGGACTCCTTATGAGCCAGATTATAATGCAAAAGTAACCCAGGCAGAGGGATGACACTTCTGTGTCACCTCCTGCTTGCTCTAGGCTATTCCTCGCACTGGAACACCAGTAAGATATGGCAGGTGCTGATGCTAAGGCTGTTGCTTTTGCTTTTTAGAGCTATTGATTTCCTGCCCTTTCTTGTAAAGGATTCTGTGAACTGGAAGCAGTTAAAGGTTAACTGCAAAGATTTCATTAAAAAGAATATTTTAAGATTGTTTAAGATGCTAAATCGTTAGTAGTTAAATGCCCACACCTCAGAATTGCACTGAAATCTACCTACGTAGGAAATGAAGCTCCAAGAGCTACCTGCCAACATGAGCATCCCAGGCCCTGCTCGCTCTGCTACAGCTCAGCACTGCAGGCAGCCCTCGGCTGTGTGTCAGGTCCCAGCAGCAGCGCTGCCTGTCACCGGGGATCTTCCGCTCGGGATGGCGCTAATAAGAGGAGGATGAAGAAACGGGTTTTACAGGCTGGCAGAGGCTTAAGGAAATCAAAGTCTGGCATTTTGGTGAGAATGAAGTCAGAAGGAGATGCTGGGAGAAGTGGGAAAACACATCTCTACCAGCACTCCTATCCCTGGTGTTGATATGACCTAGAAAGAGCAGGGAGATATGAGCCTAGCTGTGTGGTACAGAGACAGCATCTCCACTGAACATCAGCAACCTACAGGAAAGGGCTGGCCACAACCAAAAAGAAACATTAAAAGGACAATGTGCACCAAACACTCCTGCCAGAGGGTAAGAGAAGTGAGGAAAAGGACTGTTGCCCAAAATACAGTGTGTTCCCCATACAATGCCTGCATGGGGAAGTTTACATAGAACTGTTTACAAACTACAACATTAGAAACCGACATTTCTGTTACTGTAGTTGTGTCTCCCCATTTATCCTGCTTTTCCGTGGCATTGGCTTTGCTTTATGCACCAACTCAGTTCTTGGCAAAAGAGGAAAGTTTGCCACCTGAGAGCATCAGGGGGAGCGGCTTTGCTCAGCTGGGGACCCACGCAAGGATGTGCTTTCATGAACTGTAGGGAGGAACCTCCTGACATCCAAAGGCAGCATCCACTGCTGCTGACAGCACCTGGCAGAAGGGCTACATCCTGCGCACCCTTTGGCAGTTTTTCCATGAACTGGCTACAACAGAGCTACGGTACAGATGGTCCTTCATTTGGGGGTGTTTGGATCCAGACTCTTCATTTGGGCCTGTCTGAAGGGCAACTGCCTTCAAGATATGCAAATGTTTTGCTTTCAAAGCTATACAGGTGTGGTTCAACTAATTTCCCTTTTCCAGTGCCAGTTCCACTTCTGATTCAAGCAACGCAAAAACTTCCCCTACTGTACCCAAAGAATTCTGTACTTTTCAGCTCTACATCACCACCCAAATTCTAATGACACAGCCCATGGGACAGGCACCCCAGCAGCCTCGGGGGGCTGAAACTCCCTCGGGCTGACCAAAATGAAATGCTGCTCTCTGCTGAGGTTGAACCAGTCCCAAACTGCTGGATTTGAGGAGCAGAAATGAGGGGCATGACGTGATATTTAAAACATACCGAGTAGGATCTATCCCCCACCGTAAAGGATTCAGCCCCAATAGGTTCATTCCGTCATCTCAGTCATCGGGAGTGTTTTCAGCATTCCTTTTTAAAGGTTTGTTCTACCTCCTAAAGAACTGCTTCTTGATGCAAAAGCAGAATGATGAATGCATCTTTCCCTGCAGAATCCAACTCTGAAAAACATAATGCTTCTCATCTTATTTCCTCCCCAAGTCAAAATAAGCCAACCAAATCCTACAGTATACTTATCAATACAAACAAAAGATGCAGAGGTGTGTTTTCGTAGCAGAAATAAAAACAGTTTAAGGAACGATTTTCCTTTCATGACAGCTTAAGGTCCTTCAAACTTGACAGAATTGATTACTGAATCAAAGCAAAGGAAGGCGAGAAATGGAGTTTTCTTGCATACACCTGTAATGTCACACGCTCTGCGTGCTACAGGGGAGGAAGTGAAATGCTTGAGCTATCGGTAAGGAAAACCCAGGGAGGAAAAAGAAGAGGGGATATCATGGGATTAGCTTTAGTGTAACATCCTACAGTGTGTTTACTTTCCCTTTCTTCTCCATCTCGTATTTCTTCACGGGATCAGTCCTCAGCCCTGCAGACCCTCCCAGGAGTACAATGCCCCTTTCGTGTATTGCACGAGTGGCACCGAGAGTACGGCAGCTTCAAAACATAAAAGGAAAAAAAGAGTCTCCCTCAACGCCATCATCATTTTTAAAAAAGGCAATTGATGTCGCCTGAAGCAGCAGCTATGAAGCCCAATTATACCACATTTCATTCAAGTGTCAAAAATTGGAATAATAATAACCAACAACGAGGAGCACATATAGGAAATGATGCTGCCATCTTCTTTTGTTTTGGCCACGCTTTTTCATAAATCCGTGCTTCGAGCAGACCCAGTGCCACATTCCTTCAAGGACTTTCTTGTTCGCTATTGTTTTCAGTTCTTAACAATTGGCTTCCCTGACTACTTTCCTAGTGTTGACAGTCACTCACAGAGCCTCCATATGCTCTCGCTACTTGGGTAGTCAATCATTTGTGAATTAGCTACCCAATCAAATATCTACAAAAGGCTGGTAGTGTTTATTCATTGCTGGTGTTTTGAGTGAGTGTATTGCTTGCAAAAGGTGTCAGATTAAACACACAGAAATGAATATATTCACAGAATACGGATTGCATAGTCAGAAACGGAGAGACAAGCACTGGCCTGAGTTCACAGTGGTTTTCTGTTGGTTTCTATTCCTTTGTTTCGTTGCGGTTTAGATCGTGCCTGAGGTAAGACGTCCCTGGACTCAGGAAGACTTCAGCCACCTGCCTACTTAAAATGGGATATTTGGAAAGGGGCTGGAATCTTGGCAGGAAACAAGAGAGCTCCAGGGGCTGCCTCAGACTGGAGGACAGAGAGGTTAAAGCAATCAAAGACATCCCGATGGCGCGTTTTTCTCATCTTAGATCATGGAGGTGCATACTGCAGCCCTGCAAAACACTTTCCTCTTTGCATCAGCAATATTCTCGAGTTCCCAGCTGCTTGGACGGAGCCTTCATAACCCCTTGACAAAGAACACAAGAAGCACCAGCGCGTGATGCTACGTATGATCTCAGACAAAAGCTGTCCCTCTTTTCAGATCTGCCTCAAAACACCAACACAATACTTTCCTTAGTTGTCATTTGAGGGGAATTTAAAGGCATTTTCATACTGGCAAACGGAGTCTGAAACAAGCAATGCCAACCTGCAGAAGAGCCTGGCCTTCATACAGCAGAGTTGTTCCAAATCAGGATTTTCACTTGCCTGTCAAAGATGCTGTCTAATTCAGACCTGGACACAAACCTTCCCAGGGTTTTAAGCACACTAATTCAGACCTGGACACAAACCTTCCCAGGGTTTAAGCACACTAATTCAGACCTGGACACAAACCTTCCCAGGGTTTAAGCACACTAATTCAGACCTGGACACAAACCTTCCCAGGGTTTAAGCACACAATGCAGGTGGACTTGAGTCTGTTCATAAGGAAAGAGGAAAAAAGCTGAGGTAACGAGGCTGCACTCACTTTACAGCCCAGGTTTATGCTACAAGATGAGTAACAAATATATTCTAGGAGTTCTGTATTTGTCACCTTCACCTGACTTCAGAAATTAGCAATAATCTATTTATAAGCAAAAAAAAAAAAGTATTTTAACTGCCAGCCCAAAGAAAATGTCACTGTTGATGAGAGAATCGAGCTGATTTCTTTTCTTCTCATGAATCATTGTCACAATAAAGGGTCTGTGTGACAACTCTGCCCTCAGCAGTCACTGAAAAACCCCATTCCTTTGAAATCATGAGTTGGCTGGTCCTTATATTGATAGTTCTTGGTGACAATGATGCACAGGGACAAACATAACTTAGTTGCTTCTCATGGTTCTTACTTCAGCTGACTCGTAGCAGCCTTTACTATTCTGTATTAATAGAAACTAAAATATTGAACTCTTGCTCATTAAGGTATGCAGAAAGGATTCACAGGGAACCAGTAAGAAAATGCTTTTTAAGTGGAGTTATTACAGTGAAGAATACTTCAAGTTATCTCTTCCCAGAAGAAATATAAGGTACTTGTTTACCAGTGTCAGTTGAAGTAATAAAAGATTTGGTTTCCTGGTAATTGTACATCAATACCCATTAGGCCAATGGCACTTTTCCTGAAGTTTTCCCTTTTGCAGAACTCATGAAAGAAATTTGAAGCACTCAAGGCAAACGTTCAGTGCTAGGGACAGGAATGGTAAAGAACCAAAGTGGAGCTACCTGGATTGTACATTAAATAAAAGGCACAGAATGAGCACTGAGTGAATTTTTATATGTTCACATTACAACAAACTAGTCAAAGATTCTGACCCCTGGCACTGGAGGAATCTTCCCAGTTCTGATATTTTCAATAAAATAATTCCCGAGAGGGCTGGAAAAAACAGTTTCTCTCTCTCTCTTTCTCTTTCTTTCAATAAAATGAGACCCCCGTCTGTATTATGAAAAAGAATACTAATAATTTGATAGTGTTACGAAGCAGCTTTTATAAGGCTTTTGCTTGGGATTTAATATTGCCCAGGAAGTCCATCAGATTTTCATGGCTTTCCTGGAGGAAGAAATGAGCAGCACTGAATGTCAGCTCCTAGCTCGTGCAGTCAACAACTCATACATCAGCAAAGATAACGGTGATGTGCTCAAACCTTCTACAGACAGTGGAGGCTACAGTGGGGCACGGATCTGGAGAGGAGCTAATTTCAATCATGTGCTATGAGTGGGTCCCATCTGTACACAAGAAAGCACCTGATAAGTACGAAATGCCTTCCCTAGGCTGAAATGACTGCAGAACATCCCTGCTTTTAGGGCTCTCAGGGCAGGAAGGCTTCTCGGCTGAGTCCCTCTGAGCTGACTGTACACAAATATTTGACTATAGTGCAAGATTATCACTTGAAGAACGAAAAAAAAAGGCAAGGGAGTCGGGCAGCAGTGTGTAATAACGAATAGGTGCATGCAGTCAAAACAATTAATGTCACTTTGCAAGGTCTTTTGGAAATATATCAACAGAGGGAACCTACAGATGGCTCCTTTTCAGTGCATTTTGGAAGGGGAGAGGATGGGCCATCCTACTGTAAATCCCAGGCTGAAAGGTAAGAATGGGAGATTAGGGGAAGGGGGAAGGACAGACACACACAAACAAGTAGGTATTTTTTCCTCCTGAAATTGCACTTCACAAATAAAACAAAATAAAATTGGGCATGTCCAGCCAGGGCAAAGATTCAATCAGAGGATGGATGGTCTAATGCAACAGATACACCAAGCTGACCCATAATGCCATAACACTGGGTAGAAGACCAGAGTTTTCCAGTGCTCAGCACCAATTAAGGTCAGGTTTGCAGAAAATGTCCTTCCCAGGAGGGCCAGCATAGCAGAAAGCATTTGGCTCCTTCTTGATGTTTGCAGAAATGTTTTCAGAAGACCTTATTTCCCTGGCATGCTGCCCTCTTTCTATACCTAGTAACTTAAACGAGACCTCGAAAGTCCAAATCATTGTCTCCCTGATTCTCAGTTTCCTATCACTAAAATGGGAATAAAAATAAACTTGCTTCACAGCTGAGAAGCAAGGGGGATAAATGCAGAGGTGCTTAATGCTCAGAAACTTCACTGCTGGGGGCCAGATAAGGAGATGATTATCGCACCAACAATTCTTACCTTGCTCTTCCTGTCGTGTCACCCTTCATTAAGCACCCAAATATTCAGAATAAAATCGGATCCTAAAGCAACAACCATCTCTGCTCCCAGAAATCCTCCATTGTCAAAATGACTGAGCTGCACTGCTCGCTGGAACCATCTCCCCCTTTCAGAGATCACTCTTGATTCCCTTCCTTCACCTTCAGTTTGCCCAGAGCTTTGTCCTGCTTTCCTCGAGCAGACACAGCTGTTGAGCTTGGCACGTAGAACCCCACTCCATGTGTGTTTGTGGGTGTGTATGCATCTGGTGTTATAGATGCACATCTACATAACACATACATGTGTGTACATGTTTAACCAATGTTACTGCTGAGAAACAAACTGCTTGAACAAAACTCCAGTACCTTCTAAATGTCAGGTAGCTGGGTGTATCAGAGGTGTAGAGAACACCACTTGCTCGGTGACAGAAAATAGACGGTTTCTAGGGTTATTCTTGCCCTCCTTGGCTCCAAGTAGGTAACGATGACCCAGTGTACTGTAATAACTCACAGTGACGTTGGCAGACAGCAAACATTGTTGGAAGCCATGCCAAGAGAAGAAAACATTGTTCTTTTGCTCTTACATTTTCAAGTACAGTCTTGCACTTGCCTTATTTATCGCTAGCCAGTTGAAGGGACAGGTGAATTTACCAGATACAGCTGTGGTGTTAGCTTTCTCATCGCCTTTTTCTATAAACCTTCCCAAACCTTTTTTAAAAGGTGGCCGTTTCCAAGTCACACAAAGGTCTGGAGCTTGTTGCTGAAGTTCTGTGTTATCTCTCAGCTCTGGCAAGATACCACCTCAGGTCTGAGTAAGCCCCAAGCACAAAAGGAGGACATATCGTACGTGACACGGGCTCGTGAGCTAGCCAGTGCGTGGTGGTCCTCAGGGCGCCCAGGGAGGACTGCAAAGATTACAGAGTTTCGTGGCAATCTGAAGAGCTCATGAGACAACTCTGTAGGTGTGTTGTGTAGGTTTGGGATTCAATACTACGAAAGCTATGCTAGTCAAAACTTGCTAAGGAAGAGCACAGACAAACAGAATCGTTTCCACCTGCCACTGACAAGCTTAAGAGGAATTATTTCATCATGTACGTCATAACCACAAAGAGCTTTCCAGCATACCAATCCCCTGTAAAAATATTTTAAGACTCGTGCACGTCTGAAGGAAGGGCTCAGAATAAAAGAAGGATCCTCCTCTGTATTTTAATAATGACTTCTGAAGAGCACTTACCATGTTTTACTTCAGAAGAACATTTCTGCATGCGTACAGGTGTAAGAAGTTTCATCAAGTTTGGAGAGAAAAGGCAAAAGCTTTTAACATTAGTCAAGGACACAGGGTGTTTAAAGTGGTATTTCCTTCCCCCCGTTTTAACCAATTACTCCTGCACTCCTGTGTATCATTTCAGAGTGCTCTGTTTCAATAAAATCTTGGGAAGAGCCCTTTTCTGAGGAGGAAATATCTGTTTTCAGTATTTTTTAATCTATTTTCTTAATAGCTTGGTAAGCAAACTCTGCTCCTTATCCAGAGCCTGGTAGGTAGAAGGCAAAAGAAGTTATTTCTGCTCCTACACTGACAGAGTGTACATGGTCTGTGGTGCCCACTTGTGATTCTGCTACGGGTAGCTTTCTCTCCAGAAAGTTTCACTTTCCTTAGGACACCCCATACAGCATTATCTTGCCAGTGAAAAGTTCCTGCATTTCCCATACCTGAGTGCACCTGCATTTAGAACTAGAAAATAACCCTATGGCTTTTGTCGTGTTCATCATACACCAGTCCATAGCTTCTCCTCTGGCCTTAAACAAATGAGCATCACAACCCTCCCCTTCACTTCCCCTGTCTAATTAAGATGAGGTTTTTGGATTAGGTTCTCCTCTCTATCCACATGGTGATATTCAAGTTGAACTATGAGCTCCCTCAGTCACTCCTCTTCCACTTCGGCCATCTTCTACCGTATCCCACGGGACAACCTATTACATTTTGTTTCATGCCTCCTCTCTGCTGTGTCTGAGGGGCTGACACTGAGGAGATAAGGGAGAAGGGCTCAGTGAGGATGGCAAGGGGGAATGGTCAAGCAAAGTTAACAAAGAATGAGACAGTTCCTTGTTCTACAGCTGCACCATCTCCAGGTTTTAACATGAAATCACGCTATGTAGTGTGGGACACTGAGGGATTGTGTTTCCATGTGTCCAGTTACCCTGCCCTCCCATAAGCCAACCCACACCTTATCTAGTATTTTACACTGGATGAATAGACCCCATAGTTTACTCTCTGTAGCCCTCGGGGGGAGGTTTTCCTCCAGGATGCCAGGACACACCTTGAAATTAAAATTACTGGCAAGAGAAGGTTCCAAGTGGCCTTGGCATAAGCCATGAAGTAGGGTCTCAGCCTTGCTAATCATGGTTCTGAATGAGAACTTGGAACAATTCTGGATTTCCTCTTTAACCCAAATCTTGAAGCCAACTTTGCACAGATTCTCTAGGTTTCTCAAATCCAGAAATAAATTAGTCACTGTCCCACAACTGACTGACTTTATGGCAGCTTTCCTTCACCAGCACCAGTCCTACAGTAAATGTAAAGAATAGCTAAACTACATCACAGAACGAGGGCAACGGGGTCGTAAGGAAGATAAACGATGATCAGAACAACAAATAGGGACAGAGAATGAACTAAAATACTCAGAAGTCTTAAGAGACAGAACGGTGACAGGCATTGCAATCGTAGCTAGGAGGGCTCATGTGTTACCTCATTTGGGTCGAGTGGGCCAATATCCCTCTCAACTCAGTTTGTCAATATTAGGGCAAGCAAAACTTTGGGTTTAGTTTCTTGTCCTGTGATGCATTTTTTCATTTCAGGAAGGTCAGTGGTTTGGGTTTTGTTTTGGTGGTTTTTTTAATTACCTTGATCTTGTTTTCCCCATTCCCCATTTGGTCACTGTCTGAACAGGAACGAATTTCCAGTCTCCAAAGCCCATATGTGATTTCCATGGAGTGATCCCAAATTACCTAATCTCAGCTCATATGCCAGTGCACATTCACAGTTTAACATCTTTTTTTTTTTTCCCTTGGAATTGGGCACAGAAACTGCCAGTTGGCTCAGACGTAAAAATAATACTCCAAACACTGAGGCTAAACCCTGCACAATAAGTCTACATATGTGGTTGGGCTCTAACAAGCAAGCAAGAAAATGATCTATTTAAAGACTCACTTCTGATTTAGGCATTGCTTTGAAGCAGTGCGAGTAGCCAGCAGAGTCTGGTCTCCATCACAATTTTTCAAATACAAAAATTAAAAAATGATGATAATTATGCATTCTGAAAGCTGGATGGGGCCATGCTACACTGAAGCATTTTTCCAATGTAATTAAGGCTTTCAGTTGATTCCTTCCGACTGCAATTGTTATTTCAAATGTGAATTAATAAATCATGTCCATCTAGTTAAGAATTAAAATCAGTCTCAAGTATTCCTGCTTAGACCAGCAAACTTAAAGAGAGGGAGGGACGAACGCTCCCAAGAAATCCTCGGTGGGGGAAAGAAGAGAAGAAAAAAGTAAGGAAAGAAAAAGAAAGGGTTTTCCAGGCTAAGAAACACACGGGACGAAGTTACACGACTTACACATATGGAAGCATTTTTCCAGCTTTACACCAAAACAATATGCAAATAGTCTATCCCTACTTTCACTCATGACTGGCTGCAAATACAAAATTCAAGCTGAATAATGTTAACTGCCCACATGCTCTGCTCTAAAGGATCCTCAAGGGCTTCTGGTCTCCTGTGGTATACACAAAGCACTTTAGCTATCACAGTGAATTAGTGTAAGGCCTGGTAATGCACCTTTAAGTATGTGAGCCCTTTTAAGGCACTTAGAGGTCAAGTCTGTGGCTATATAAAGTACAACCTTTGGAACATTTATTTTCACTTGCCCATCTCGAGGCTCGGATGGCACGCAAAGGCGGTGTTTAATTTCGTAAGAGCCCTTCAGATTCCAAATTGTCAGAATCATCAACCGGCTCTGATAGCCAACCAAAGTTTACAGTAATGTAATAAAGCAAGGTAAATATTGGCAATCAGGCAGCCACTGCTAAGCGTGACTGCTCGTCTCAGAAGTAATTGTCATTGTGAAAGAAAGTTGTCATTTTGCAAACGGACCTCTAAAGAGCAAGGCAAGAGGCAGAGCAAGTCCAGATGGGCCTCTTCCCTGGAACACAAACACAGACGCTCTGTTCAGCCCCTTCCACGTTTCCCAGTTATCCCAGGCCAAGAGCAGTAGCTCCTGATATGTCATCGATCAAAAATTCCCTTTGAGCAAAGGATTTCCGATGCAAACATTAAGTGGTTCTACAGACACGAGACGCACAAGCAAAAGTTATCTAAAAATGGGACCCTAGCAAGGACTTGTAGACATAAAGAGACGGTTTACAAAGAGATGCAAGGCAACGAGGTGGAGCAGCGTGTCAAAGAAAGCATTACAGTTTTTCACAGATCCACCCTATAAATGAGCATGGTTTTGTCCTGAATATTGAAGGGCATTTCTTTTTCTCAGAGTAAAAATCAAGAGTGAAAGGCACAGGATGTCACTGCTATGAGATAACAAGAGCTGCCATGTGCATGCCTGGAGACACCTGAGCTTCCAGAGCTGGACAGCTCTGCAGTGTTCCCAGGCCAGCTCTGCTCCTGGCACTGAAATGCTGCTTTTTCTTATTCTGCTGGGAGGTCCCTGGGTCCCTTCAGAGAACACACCTGATTTGCTCCAAACACCACCTCATCCGTTCCCCTCTGTAGAGTCTTCTAACACTGGTCTTATTGTTGTTTATTCAGAAGCTGATTTGGTTTTGCCTTTGCTGCATCCTGGATGGATAGTAACAAAGAAACAAAAGCAGAAAAGAAGGAGAGAGAGCACTAGCACTTTGTACTTGTGACTTACATTAGCAGAAACAGTCAAATAAACAACTGTTTAACAGAGGTCCACGCACCACATCAGTTGGTTTTTTACATTGGTGCGCAGTTCCAACAATACTAAAGCCAAAGAAACAACTTGCTGGGCAGTGTGCGTTGACAGCTCAGGTTTGCCTGCAGGTACAATAGATACAACAACAATATCTGTCTTCTCATGTATTTTTCAGTACATGTCAGCCTCTTCTCTTTATTTAGTCCACGTGATTTAACTCATTTATATGGAACAGGATGTTATCTATTGATACTTAAAAGGAAGATGAAGAATTAAGAATTGGTCTTATCGATCTGGACATTCATAACGCAAATGAAACAATAATGCAACAAATAACACTCCAAGAGGATGTTTGTCGGCTAATGTCATGTACACAGTTATTGTGTGCTGACACTAATCAATGTCTTTCAGCTTTTGTACACACTTCTGAGCTTTTTCAGCACACAGTAGGTGCCTGGCTAGGACATCCTGCCATTTTGAAGTTTTGATCGTTACTGCGTGCTTGTCCTTGCCTGAAAGCTCCCTGTGTCAGCCAGGATTTCTGTTACTTTCTGATTTTGTAGGATGGGGCTTGCCTTGAAAGCCACACACTGTTCCCTCAGCACTTCAGTGCCCCACTACCAGTTTAAATTGAAGCAGGTAAAAGAAGGAGAAAACTCAAAATAAGTTGCACGATCTAAAATCTCCCAGCTGCTCCAGGCAGAAATATTGAGACTTAAGTTAAGACATCACTTGCTTGACATTTGGGAATGAGTGGGTACGGGAGATGTTCAGAGAGCCAACTTCCAGCACTGGGCAGGGATCACACCGTGGGACTGCTCCAAGAGAGATCATGCTGCCCCAACAAGGGCTTCTTATCACTTCTTATTTCAGAGGAAACAGGTTCCTCTCTTCTATGGCTGCCCAAAGTATTTTTAGGACAGGAAACACAACAGTTGGCTTGGTGCAATGGAGAAAGAAGAGGCAGTGATGTCCCCTTCCCTCCTCTCCTCGGTTTTCTTACAGCTTTTTCACCTGCCTACAAATAAAGCCGCTCTCCCAAAGTTACTCGAAAGGCTCATGTGAGGACACTCAGCACCCTTGCATAGTTAAACAGTTATTCAGTTTGCTGAGTGCCACTGCTGTCAAGGACAAGAAATACATTCACTACTCCATTCACTGGCTTTAACAGTGTGTTTACTTCAGTGTCAAGAAGACCTACAAAAAGTGTTGCAGGGGAGGACAGTGGAAGAAACGCATTTAAATCGAGAGGGGAGAAAAACTGTTGCACTCTCGCCCCTCTTGTTCAAGATAATGCCCAGTGGAAATTGGAAAGTGTCACAACATCAGACTGAATAAGAGGTCAAATCAGGCCCTAGTTAGCAGGCCTTCCAGTAAGTACTGAAAGATAGTGCTGCAAACACACCACAGCTGATCCTGTTCAACGAGAGGGTGGACTTCCATTTGCAAAACTTGCGAAGATAAATACCCCATCAGCTCTGGGCACTGCCTGTCCCTCCCTTGCAGCAACATTCACCTTCTGCCGCGGCTGCCTCTCCCAGGCAGGCGAGGAGCAGCCATGCCAAGCCTCGAGCGACAGCATAATGACATTAATTTTCCAGGCGTGCTGATGACAGCTCTGTGAAGGCTGGAATTTGAGTAATGCAGGTTGCACTGCCATTGTCCTGTCTCGGTGCAGAAGGGTCAGCCTGCAAGCAGACTCCAGTAGCGTGCTTTATGTGCAAGGCACACAGCTTGAACCGAAGCACGTCCCAGCAAAACCCAGCAGAAAAGAAACGATACGCTGCAGAAAACAAGGCCGTTCTCTGGAACTGATAAAAGGTGCCGTAACCGACTAGTACCAACATGCCTGTAACACAAGAATAGGATAGTGGGTGTCCACGCTGCAGCTCGCAGTTGATAGTTGTGAGATTGCCTGGCTTATGCAGGAATGAATGTTTCGGTTTAGCCCAGGCATGTTTTGCAGCACAGCTCACTGAGCTGCTGACCTTTCCAGGCAACCTCTGTAACAAACTGACCAACAGATATCTGGCTGATAGACAAAAATAGTCACATATTCTTCCCTATCTCCGCTCTTCCCCTTATCCCATTCCAAGCTACATGTAAGATTTCTACCTAATATAGTCTCCTGGTAACTTGCTGTAGTCTGTCATCGCTTACAAAATGCATATGAGACACTCTGTTGATCTTTCCCATTCAGAGTTCAACCTCCCCCTGCTAACAGCAACACTGTCCAGAGCAATTGCTAATCCTCTGAGTTAAACCTGCAACACTCAAGTGTGACCAATTAAGCTGCAGATAACCGTCTGCCCAAGAGAAAGGAGACATGCAGCCGAAAACTCACTGATGGTGCAGAATTGGTGAACAGTGCCAACTCTTAAAAAGCAACTTTTGATTGTTATTTAAGGCCCCATCACAGCACAATATCAGCAATGCCTTCAGCTTCCTTCCACAGCCATATTCCAGTGTTTAAACTGCTGGCAGAAGGCTGTAAGGGCAAACGGCAGCTCCTCTCAGCCTGAGGGTGCCCACACAATACTTAAACAGCACAGGTTCCGCCGGTGGAGCGAAGCACGGGCTACCTGGGCTAACTTCTGTACCTGCATGGAAGCAGCAATTAGGATTGCAGCAGGACAGTCACAGCAACATGGAACTTGAAGCAGACTGATGCCTTGGCAGGCATCTATTGAGGCAGTGCGCTTTATTTGTCCTCCAAGTTACAAGGTGCAACTTGGCAGCTTCCCCCAGCCTGCCCCTGCTCACCGACACGTAAGGCTCACCGTTAGGTGTGTCATCCATGTGCTTGGTCATTACAGCTACTATTGATTCTGGCAGCAGATAGCTGCAGCACAGAAGAGAGATATGTGCAAGGGTTAGCTGATTGCCATCTTCTAAAAGGGAATGCTTCTGGCCCCTGAAGACTCAAGACTGCTCAGCTACTGCTTCCAATCCTGAGCAGATGCTCTGTGAAAAAGTCTCCTACTTTTAGAGAAATGTGCCTGCTTCTCTCGGGCCCACAGTAATTAATGACAACATGGCACTGCATGGGGTTTGAAGGTTTGAAGTTTAGCCAAATAAAGACATTCCTGGCTTTATCGTAACTGTTTATGAGCCACTAGGTTTATCTACCCATGCAAGGGAAAAAGTGATTTCAGCAACTATATGTAAGGCAGGCCAAAGTAAATGTTACAGCTAGGATTTTCAATTCTCAAGATATGGCACAAATCAACGTGAATCGCTGCTAGCTGATATTTGTTCTATTTAATCATTCAGTTGGTTCTTCCTTAACTAACTCTTCCATTGCTTATGAACCATTCCTAAGTAGTTCCCCATTCTGCCATCAGAAGGTGAGACGTGTCCCAGTGTCCCTTTCAAAGTGATGATTAGCTTCAATTAACACAAATGCTATGAAAGAGAAGCTTCAAGAGAGGCTACACCCGTTGTCTTCCCAGTTCTTCCACAGGGATCAGAGAATGAGAGACTTAACAGTTTTGTAGGGTCTCTCTAGTGATGTTTGAAGGAGGTGAGAACAAATATGTGCCCTAGGATTCATCAGGAAACAGCTGTGGAAGAGAAGCAATGCTAGCATTGAGGAACAAATACATCATTACCTAGGGACCGCTCGTTTCAAGAGGATATATAACTCATGAAACTTGATGTTTGTTAGGACAGTGAAGCCAAAAGTGTTGTCTCCCTTCTATGCACATATTCACCACGAAACCCTAAGATCTTCCTGCCTTATCTAGGGAAGGTTAGCTCAGGGAAAATGCAAGTGAGTAAGTGCAGATGGAGCTCCTATCCCCACATCACACAAAACCCTTCAAACAAATCTATGAGGTTTGGTTTGTTTCCAACCCCTGTAAATCAAGCAACACAGATTAGTTTGCAAACCTCATCATGAATGGAACCCTACAGGGCTCACACAACTCTAATTTTCACCCGTGCCCCCATCCTCTGCACAAACACATATATCCATGAAACAGAATAACATCCATATCCAAGACTGACTATCTGCTCATAGCCAAGAAGATTAGAGTTCAATTCATTCTGATTAAAGCTTTGGACTGATGCATGAGACAATCCTGCTTTTTGCCCAACACCACTCAGTCACTGCTCACACACCAGCCCAAGTTGATCCTGGCTCTTGTGTAGGCGTAAAAATGGCCAGTGCTTATTCAAATGAGAATGACTGCAGCATCCAGCCATGAGGCATGGATGGATCATTCCTGGCACATAGCCATAGCAAAAATGGTCTGTCCTAAGGGGACTAAGCCACTGCAAACACATCTGGTGACCGGGGGAAAATGCTCCCTGCACCTTCAACATGGGAAGCACACTCACTACCCACTCCCAGCAATCCCTGCAGTTGAACATGCTGGAGCGAAGGGCTCGTTCCACTCTGCCTGCCTCCACGCAGGTCCCAACTGCTCACAGTGCTCAAGGGGAGCTCACAGAAAACAATGCTGTTATCCATACCCTTGTGTGTCTCCACACCAAGATAAGAGAATCCTCTACTGTCATCCATATTAGAAGAAAGGATGTGAACCTGTGAGCTACTTTCACTAGCAGTGTCAACTAAAATACTACAGAGGTAATTTAAAAATACCTTCTCAATATACCTTACAGGACTATGCTCTGTCTGAGCTGCTCCATTTATCTGCTCTCTGCAATGGCCACCTGGGATACAAACCAGCATGTACTTCCTAAGCTTCAGGGATGGCATCTGCAGCCTGCCACAAAGGTGAGTGGGACATCTCACATCTGATGCGGCTTCCTCCTGTGCCTTTTTCAATAGGACAGACTGGACACGTCCCCATCCCCTTGCTGCTGCCCACACCGTCAGTGCTGTTAGCGAAGGCACGCTGCATGGGCAAGTCATGTGGGTGAAACAACTTCAACAGGATGGGTGAAAACGGCAATTGAGAATTGAAGGAGAGGATGAAGCTGGGTGAACTCCCTGGCCCCTCAGTAGAGTACAAAATGGGAAACACCGGCTCGGTTTCCAGACATTCATACCCACACAAAGAAAACAACGTGAGTGAGAGAAGTGTGTTTTCGTACACAAGCATACTGAGGACTGACTTCTGCCAGAATGGGACTGAACAAAAAGGCACAAATGCAAGGCTCACATTCCACATGCAGAGAACAGCAACCCTCCCGAGCAGAGCCCTTCCCGTCAGCAGCCAGGCGTCACTCCTGCCATTGAAGAAGCAGGTGTCCCCTTGAAGCTGCATTAGTTTGATCTCTGTGTTTTATGTCAGCAATCATCTTTTTTCCATATTCCCTTATTGCTATTTACTCACTTGTTCTCTTGTGTTTGTTCACATGATTATATTTTGTTTTTCTTTTTCCCACTGACTCTTAACCCCCCCGTTAACTGTCCCCCAAGTAACTGGGTGTTTATATGATGTGCCCAAGCATGGTCTCAACCAGAAAAAAATGGGGGTGATGTGGAGAGCAGCAAGATTTCAAAGGAGTGCTAGATCTCCCTCTCTCTATAGACCCAGAAGTCAACTGAGAAGAACACAGCCTTCCTTTAAACAGCCCCACTGATAATTTTTGTCACACATAGGAAGACACTCAATGTGGCACAGATCTCTAAGTCCAGAGATGCTATAGGCATGTACACCTCTGCACGGGCCACACACAGAAGGTTGAAGCTGGAAGCGGGAAGTAGCCAGTAATTTGCCACAGGTCCCTAACATTTATGTCTACTGTTGTTCCTCTTCCCAGCCCTTCTCACCGGTTTTGGAGAGCAGAAATGGTAGTCTGTCTGAATCTGTTTAGGTTTCCTCGTTGGACAGCATTAGCACAAACAGTTGCTGGGGACAATGGCAGAAGAAAAGATGTTTCATCAGGGTGGATAAAACAATTAGCCTGAAACAGTACTACTCTCAAGCCTTGTCAACAATATGTACTTGAAGGTCTGAAAAGAGATGGATGTTTTGAGAAGCCTGTAATTTTGGCTTTTGTTCCTTTTTCCTGACCCAGTAAATCATCTGTAATACCTATTTTCATATAGCCTTGTCCAGTGACTACATCTGTTACATTAGCACATCTTCTTTCTCAGTAAGGCTAGAGAGGGTAGAGATGAAAAGGCTGGTTTGGACCCATCTGTTATAAACTGTGTTTTCTAAGGCAATACATGAAACCTGTCACCGTCTCTCCTGTAATTTCCCTCCCTCTTTGCTGGTTTTTTTTTTGGTTGCATATCATGACCAAGAGGCTGGATCATCATGCACTAAGGAAATATTAATTCCTTTGCTGTTGCATCTAAAAGCTAAGATGACGAATTTCTGTGCCATGCTACATTATACGGGGATAAAGGAACAAAAGGGTGAAGGACAGTGGCTGCATGGTGTCTTAATCAGATGCAGATCAGCCTAAGAGCATCAGACCATCAAATCCCTGCTCTGCAGCAATCGTGCACCTTTAGTCAGGCTCTGAATGGGCTGAGATAGATTCAGGGCTTTATTGAAAGATCATACAGGATGACTGCAAAATCCCATTACTTGTTGATTAAGTATTGATTGCCTTGGTATTAACAAGCCAGCTAATATGAAGTGACCTCTGAGGCCACTGGTTGGAGGAAAAAAAAAGACAATTTACTAAAACAGGCAGGCAGATGAATAAGAGGGCTAGATCTGCTCTTGGCTTTTAGCTTCGGTTAAAATGTCACACTCGATAGTGCAGATCAATGCCCACTTTATTTCCTTGCAGCCGTCTTATTACCATCATGAGGCTGCCTCCTTTGATGCTTTTTAATGACCCTCTGAACCGCGTGCTCTGCTTACCCACTGCCTTTGACTAAAAGGAAAGGAAAAGCTTTTTTTTTCCCCTTGCTGGTGATGGAGTGGCTGAGAACATGACATTGTGCCAGTGTAAGTGGAGCAATGAGGTTTCTCGGGTCACCGGTGCTGCGACTCTGCTCTTTCACTCGGCTTCTAGCTTTTCTTTCTTTCTTTTCTAGATTTCAAAAAGTCTTGCTCCTTTTCATAACTTCAAAACTGGTGAGACATTAAGAGACCACCTACTGATAACTTCTGTCCAACACTCTGATTTGTGTTTTTAAGTGCAATAAGTTTAGCAGCTCTCGTTACATTAATTCTCCTGAAAAGCACCTCAGCCAATTATTTTGAAACTAACTTTTTTTCCCCCTTGTTGCCACTTGCAAATATAAGAATTACCTTTTATGGTGAATAAAGAGTTTCAGTCTCCTAGATCAAAAATGGACCATATTAGGAATACTGAAAGCTCCTAGCCTTTCTACTTCAAGAACATCCACCGTGTTTTCATCTAAGTCTATGTATCGAGATAAACAAACTACACTTGAAAAACAACAATTCTTCTATTTAAAATGCTGCAATTCTATAAAGCATTTACACAAGTATCTTCAGTTGTCACTTTACAGATCAGCCTGCCAATAATTCAATGTTTTGAAGGAGTAGGCAAATACTACACAGAACAGAGATGACTCCATACCTGTCAGGGAAAGACACGTCAGGTATTTGAAACTCCCGGGGAAATTAAGGACATGGGGAAGAGAAGGTGAGTTAGAGAAACGGCTCTTCTGACTGCAAAGATTTTCTGCTGCTTCTGAAAGCCTGTAAAGCCCGTGAGCCAAAGATGAATGAATGGTTTGTATACAAATAGTATACAAACAGCAATGGTAACTTCTGCCTTACAAGTAACTAGTGAGAAGCACTGTGGTAGTAGTATCGCCTGATGATTTAACAACTGCTGGCCTGATGCAAAATCACTGAGAAGCTTCCCACCAACTTCAGCAGGCTGTGGTACTTAGAATGTAAATATAAAAATCTCTTATTTGTTCAGCAGTAACACAATGACATAATTCACATGCCTCATCTCTTTAATCTTTCTCCCTCCTCCCTTGCACTCCTACGACTCTTCCTTTTCTGTGGTTTTGTGGTAGAAACATATACAAGAAAAATAGTAAGCAACATGAGGAGACTCTTTTGGGAGCAGGCAGAAGTTTTGGTAGTATGCAAAGCCACGCTCACCCTCAACTGCTGAATCAGCCACAAAAGCACAATCTGGCATCTTATTTCCCCTTTTCCCTCCTCTGCTCTTCAATGAGACGCTCTTAAAAATCAGAATCATGGGGGCAATCTTTGAAGTGTGAGACCTTGATGGAATGACTTAGATTATTGCTGTATTACTATTATTTATATAGTGCCATAAATGTGCACGATGCTTAGCAGAATAAAAGACACCACCTCCTGCACCAAACTGTGCAGAACCCTGGTTAATATAGATGGATAATTTCAAACACACATACAAACCCCTCTCCTAGCTCATTTTCAAAGGGGCCCAGAGCTTAGGGAGCTTGCTACTTCTTTCCAAATTAGTCAAGAAAAGTTCCTCCTTAAAGCACAAGCCCAGCTTGAAGGCTGTTGGCCAAGTGGAGGCGTGTAGGGGCTCAGATCTGGAGTGCAGCCTAACAGGCTTGTCCGTGAACGGATGCCTCTCCAGCACACTGCTTGCTGCAGCTCTAATTATAAATTACCCCTGTAGATACACAGGGGTTCTAGTGAATTAAGCAAAAACTTTAGACTGGTTGATAGGAAAACAAGTTTTTGCACAGCATTCCCAATAAGAAATTATACACTTGTTACACATTGCAGTCTGTGCTCAAAATGCTATTTCAGCATTCTGGGTATTAAAAAAGGAATCTTATGTGGTCTTATGGTGAAAGACTGTGAAGGATTATTTAAAGTAAACTGTAGGGAAATATAAAACAAACCCAGCTAATTTATCACAACAGTGAAGATGCATAAATAAGATGTTTATGAACAACAAGGACAGTTTACCTATTATTCCAAAGAATTCATGTTTTCAGGAGCAAAATATTTAAAGAAAAATGATGCCAGTTTTGCTCAGCCCAACAGTCTAAAAGTTGGTTGGGGAAGCTGCCTGGGAAATCGTAGTTCAATGTACTTTTCAATATGACTAATCATAATCAAGATCTCGGAAGTCTAGTGACAGCAGTGTGCATTTTTTTAAAGATCAAAGGCAGAAAGTGGTGCCCAGCTAACTCTGAGAAGCTGCAGCCCAGGAAAGGACATATATCGGGACAAGAACCTCGGTGACAAGAATCAGTCAACGTTCACTGTCTTTCATGGTGTTAGTGCAACTTAGCACAGAAGCAGCATTAGCTAATTACATGTCATTTGTATAGCTCCTTAAAACAATACTGAGTAAGGGATGAACTAATGATATACCCCATCTTCTAAACTAAGCCTCCTCGATGCCCGTATTGCAAATGATGTCAAACCCAACAAAGAGTGCCTTAGTATCAGCTTGATAACACATCACTTTGCTTTTCACGATTCAGCCAATTTCCCAAAGTGGAAATGCTAAAAGCACTTAAAGAAATTTCAACCAACACATCACTGTGGTCAATGGCCTTCATTTTTATGACCACACTTAATAGCAGAACGGCCCAAAGCCCATCTCTGCCTTCTCTGGATTTATGTCAAGGTGGTGGTGTTCTTGTTTCCAAGTGGTGTCTGAAGCCCAATATTTTTTCTTCCTTCCATGTCAGCTGTCCAAGAGGTCACATCTCTTTCCAGCAGCTATGGCCCTAGTCATCGTAAGCTACGCACTTGCTCCCTTTCTAGCAGTTTGCTGAGGCCAGGACTAAAGGTGAACTACAATAAACTCCAGAGGGTTAATGTGGAACATTCTGGTCTTCTACACTCCAAATGGCATCAAAGCTCAGCAACTCTTGCAGCACAGTGCTATTCTAACTACGTGTCACTCATTTCACTGCCTTTAAAACAATGAGCTTTCCCAGTCATTACTCAGTTAATAACACATGCTGTACTCTTGCCTTATGAACTTTTTCTCTGACTTGCTCACTTGGACTGTGAGCTCTGCATGTAAGGGTCAGACTTTTACTTTGCGTTTGTGATACTTAAGGGTGCATCACATTGATTTGTTTAGAGTGCATATACCTGATACAACACAATCAAAAAAGACAGGAGATAAAAAGCAAAATGTTGTCTTCAAAACTTTACGGCCAGCAGGATTTCTCCTCCAGCAGGCACCCAGATGAAGTAGGATATGCAGCTGCTTCTAAGGTTTCTGTTTCAGGCCACAATCACATTAGGGAATTACTAGGTTTGATGCAAAGGGGACCCTCAGAAACAGGAAAGCATAGTCATGAAAAAAGCCCCAGCGTTAACAAACCGCTCCTGAGACCGTTCAAATCCACCCTGTAACGGCTCAGTTTCCTTCCAAAGAGTGGAAGCCCATGTTATCATCCTCATCCTGTCCCGCACTGCACTCCACAAAGTGGGAACATCATCTTTGGACGACTACATGTTTTCAGAACTCAGGTGGCCCTTCCGCACTAGGGTGTGTGACAGACAGCCTCAAACATCCCCGCTGGACAGTCGGATAGACACAATAGATAGATCATATTTCAGTAAAATGGCTGCCTCCAAGGATGCCAATTGTAATTTAAGAAATGGTGACAAGTGCTTCTTAGCCTGTGAACTTTCCTATTGCTGGGCTGAGCAAAACGGGGGCAGTTTTCCTTTAAATTTTGCTGGTAATGATACGGTACACAAAGTGACAGACTACAGGGTTTGGGTTGAATGCTAACGTTGTTCTTTTCCCTTTTAAAGGTCATGTGCAAGAAAACCTCTCTAGCTAAATCTCTCCATTTAAAATCGCCATTAGGTCACAAAACGCTGCCTCAACATGCTAAGAGGCTTCATTGGAAAATACATGCCAGGGTTTAGCTTCTACAGCTCTCCTTTATGAAGTGATACTTTGGAAGGTATGCTCCAGAGCTCTGTTACAAGCTCTTTTGATTTGCTTTTGATACTTATTTTCACCCTTTCAGATGTGACCAGAGTTTCATGCATATCACATTGTTAATAAGGAAGGAAACAAGCAGGTGTTGATGTGTGGCACAGAACTGCAACAATTCCAACTACATTTGTCTAATGGGGATGAAAAACACTTTTCAGCAAGGTATACACTGAGGTATAATGAAAATAGGATTGAAACTCCTTCCTGAATTGGGATGCTATCAGGTATAAATTTAAGTTTCACTTTAATTTGTTACAGGACACTGTTGAAAAGTAACAGAATTTAGAGATTAGTGAGCACATGTTAATGTGGTTCAGACAATGTTAATAATCTTGATATTACTTAATAACATGTGTTTTCCCTTCAAAGACTTTCACTGTGGAGCTAAAAACGCACTGAAATACCGGTAGGGATTTCACTTGCAATGCAGATGGCACATTCACAGGAGGGAGGGAGCTCTCCAATGCAATAGTGAACTGCATGAGCCACCCAACAGCGGATACACGGCTACCTCACGTCTGATCCATGCACAAAGCATTGCCATTGTTGCTAATCATAAACTGGTTCTTACTTCCCACCATTCTCTCACGTAAAACGTTTTTACCAGGGTAGCAATTTCACAGAGGAAATGTATGATAAAACCTCACCATCTCTTCCAAGGAAGTAGGCTGCAAGTGTTCTGTCACCAGCGGAAGATACACCACATTTGATAAAACAGTGTTCTCACTCTTCAACGTTTACCTTCAACCTAGATGCAATACGCAAGCGCTCAGGAAAGAAGAGCTAGACAGACAGCAGATCCTCTAATCTAAGAAGGATAAACCCCAAAACATTCACTGGGTCCTTGGGTACAGAAATTCCATATTGAGACAACTGTTTTGCATTTCCAAATTCAATGATATGAAATACTGTGGTGTCATATTGCTGGCTTGGCTGGTGCTGATTTTACTTGTGCTAAGCAGTGATTTACTTTGGTAGTCGTCATTTTTTGCTCCCAAGAGGTCTGTTGATGTGTGGATGTCACATGCTGTCCCGTAATAAAAAGTACATATTCCCCAATTTTGTAAGAATCAAAATTCATGACACTTGATATTCAAAAGGTTTTAATTAAGTGCCACATTACTGCTGCTTGTATTGCTTTCTCATTACGGACCAAACTTTCAAATCAGCTCACAGACATATTTTCAAGTGCTGAGGATTCTCTAGATTTTAAAAAGAGCTCAGCTCCTATTTCAGTATCTAAAAATAAGAGCTAGCATTTCAGCAGTGCTCAGAGATGATTTCTGTTAATAAACCTGTCCTATACATCTGAAATAACTGCAAGCATTCACGTCACACTATATATTCTAAACTTTTTCTCTTAACAGAGTCTCCTAAGAAGGGGATGCTGGGATGACCATGACTTTCACTGTTAAAAGACTTGGAAAGCTCAGTTATTTCACTGGACTCGGAGGCTTGCAAAAACAATCCCATGAAAAAAGCTCTTCAGCTTCAATTGGTGATTATTAAAACTTTAAAAGAAACACATCCTACAGTAAACAATGAACAACAACATCTGAAGACTCCTCTGCCTGCCGAGAGGCCTTAATCCGGATGCTTAATTATAAATTCCATTCATCCCATACATGCAAAAAATACATATATAGGTGCCCAACAATTTGAGATAATGCAAACATGAAGGGGAAGACTTCTGTAAAGATGACTGTGTGAGAAGTAAAAGGATTAGCTTCGAATGATTATCCCTGGAATCTGACAAACCGTACACACACCTTACTTTAGCTCAAATTTGCCTTGCCAATCAGGCTGTTAAATTACATAACAATTTGATGCTTCTTAACAAAAGATAGCATCCTGGGTGTTAGCTTCTATTGTGGTAGTCAGAGAAATTGATGTCTATTTCCTGCCTACAATCCTTTTTATTTTTTCCTCTAATTTTACATTTTT
Organism: Colius striatus; assembly: GCF_028858725.1. Lineage (NCBI taxonomy): Eukaryota > Metazoa > Chordata > Aves > Coliiformes > Coliidae > Colius > Colius striatus. Next base: position 119,271,213 of record NC_084760.1, read on the forward strand.
ACTGGCAGAGATTTTACTTTTTGTCTTTGTTTTTCTGTGAAACACTCAGCATTCCTTGTGCATTTTTAGTCATTTTGTTGTGACCACATAGACACGGGAAAAGAAATAAATAATTCTCTGCAATTCTTTCAGGGATACAGATGAACATAATCTGTGTTGTGTACACTTTGTTATTACTTTATGTAAGAGGTGACAGAAAACCAGCAAAGCCAAAGCAGAATCAAGAAATACATATGCTTGCTTTCTGCCTTACACACAGGCACACTCACAAATGCATGACACTTGTTAAGTGGCAGTGATGTACCATGAGCATCTTGTACATTTTGTCTTCATACATTTATGCTGATTATTAAATACAAGAGGTTAAAGAGTTTTCTGAGCAAGGCAGAAGAAAATGGCTTTACTCTGATTTGCATGTTGAAAACCGAAGTGAGCCAACACTATATGAAGAGCAGTATTATCATGACAGCAACAAAGGGAACTGCCAGGCTGGAAAGATGGACAGCAGCAGGCTATTCTCCTTCTTGCCCAGTCCCTTTGGGGGCAAAGCACAGATCCTACTACACAAACTAGTCTATGTCACTGCCTTGTTTTCTTTCCTTGTATCACAGAAGCAAGTATTGAATCACTCTGAAAGACCACGAGAATTTGGGTGTTTGTGGCTATCAGTTTACGTGTTAAAAACAACTGAAAGCCATGCTTCAACTTTATCAGTAATACACATCAATTCTGCTTAATGGCTCTTAGAAATTATGAATACTTCTACTGTTTTCTCTGCCTGCTACAAGACAGTGAGTATTCTGCCATAGCAGGTACAGACAGACAAATCTCAACGCAGCATACTTCGAGGTTGCTAAGAATTGATTTGACTGGCCACACGTGAAGGGCAGGGTAAGTCTGAACACTAGAGATGCTGTTCATTTATAGCAAGACTGTGTATTCACAGGAAGGGAATTTGGTTAATTGCTGAGATCGGTACATTCGAACTCCCTCATGGCAGGCTACTTAAGGTGAAAACATTTCTTACTGGGTTCTGCTTCTGGCTGCGACCCACCTTTGGTTACCAGTACCATTAAGTATATTAGAGAGTGGAAAAAATCATTCTAGTCTATGTATGCCAGTCTGAATCCTCAAACAGTGAGATCAGATTAACCCCAACTTCAAACCATCCACGCACCTTGGTTTTCACATGCCTACAATAATCTTTTTGTGTGTGTGGTCCTGATTCTCCTTCCTTTCATGTTACACAACTTCCACTGAGAAAATAATCTTCCACTTTGACCTCTGACAGTTTCCCTTTCACAAACCTGCTGCCTGTCAAAGAACAGTCCCCAAATGGCACATTTGCATGGTGAAGGGCTGCCCCCTTGAGTAAGTTCTCCAGTTCACCCGGTCTAACATCAGATCAAACATGGAGGCTCTGCAGATACCTGAGAGAAGAAAACAACATCAAAACCAGACATCCCCTCCCTCTGAGCAGTAAGAGCAGGGTTTAGTTGTCTGGTCAAACATCTGTAGCTGCAGTATCACCAGGAGTACAGGGGGTATGCCACAGTGGTCAGTTCCCAGCATTTGAGGACACTTGTCTCTGATTCTAAGGCCATATCTTTCAAGGCTGGTATGAAAACTTGGTTGCCAAAAGCCTGAGGAATGAATATGTTTCATTGAGGTGTATGTTACTGTGCAGCAATGTTAAGAGGAACATATCTAAACTACATTCACTTCAAATACAATCTTCAAAGTAAAGTGTATGCTGGGGAAATCATTCTCATCATAAGGATCATTACATGAGTGAGACACCAAAACCAATGACTATATTATATTATTCAACCTAACTCCACTCCATAATTGTGCAGACAACCACTGAAAAATCTTGTCATGCTATCCTTGAAGCTGCTAGCTTCAGTAGCTGGACACAATTCCTTCTGAAGGACAGCTGACAGGCGCTGTACCTCAAGAGCCTTAAAGGACTCGGTGGGAGATCTTGCCATTAGCGAAATAGTTCTTTGCTTGCGATAGAAGGCGCCAGGGTCCTTGCTGGTTTTGATCAATCCAAACAGTGTATCAAGATCAAGTGAAGCCATCAAATCCTAGCCATTCAATGCTGTCTTCCGCAAATTTGGAGACTGTAATGCCCAGAAAAACGTTACATTGAAAGGGAAAACATTAAAATACAACCCTTCCTTGGGCATCGCGGGCTCCAAGAGAGAGGTTCTGATTTGTAAGGAGAAAGAAAGTTTTACGTACGGATGACTCTTCAATTTTTGGTACTTCACAATACGCAGGTCTATCTTATGTTTTTCTGTTTAGTTAGTCATTAATCTAAATGCATAATCCCAGAGAAATGAAGAATCTCAGCTTTTGCCCGTTTGACCTATTTCTTCCAGAGCTAGGTTCAACTCATTCAGTGAGCAACCTGGTTACTGTTAGGCATTTCAAGTCCTCAAGTTTCCTCTAAGTCCCTTTTCCATTTCACTTCTCTGACTTCATATTAGTGGGAGCCATCAAGAGTAAGAGGACATCATTTTTGAGAGGAAAAGATAAATAGTCTAAAAAGAAGATTGGACTTTCCATTCGCCCTGAGGTGGAAGAAGGGCAAGGGAGGGGTGAAAAAGGAGGAAAAAGACAAGTAGAGCCCATGGAGAAAAATGAGATTCTGCCTGGTGTTTCATTAAACAAAACAAAAAATGCAATTGGTCTGGGAAAAAAAAGAACAATTTAATTTTGCAGGCAAAAGGCTCCTGGCTTCACTTCCTAGTGGAACAATTTGGTTTTACGAGAGGAGCCTTTCCAAGCCAACCGTGACTGTACATATGGCACAGCTTGATACCTGCTCTCTGCATCCTGATGGCTCAGCTACTGAATTTGTCACATTCCTTCGCTACTCTGAGTTTTTCAAGAAACGCTGTAGTGCTTCCTGCTCTTAAGAGTTATTTACAGCAAATCTGAGTGCAGAACTATCTGCCAAAAAGTAAAGGGGGGAAAAACAAAAGAAAAAAACCCAAGTTATTAACTGCAAATTATTTGTCAAGCTCCTGTTGCCAACTTTTCCAGACACGGACCAACATTGTACCACACTAAAATTTCCAACGTACTGCCCATGAGCTCCCTTTCAGATGCCTCTGAAAGAAAGTATTGCAATAAGTGCAAGATCAATCACAGCTGCAGGAGCATGGAGGAAGACCACAGTGAAATGGTATGCACTGGCTGTTCCAGGACCAAGATCTACCACTACTGTCCCCACTAAACAACCTACTCACCACCTCCTACTCCCAAATTCCCACTGTAATGCCTGTGTTTTATAGGCAGGAAAAAACAGACCAGCATCAAAGGTACCTCCCAGATGTCTTTACGGTGCTCGTTTCATAGAATGACAGAATTGTTTCATCCCAACATAGGCTATTCCTTAAGGCCTGTCCCTGTAGCTGACTTCTCCGGCTCCAATTCAAAATAGTTCTAATCATGGTCAACCTTACTGAGTTTTCTGACATCGTTCAGGCATACGTAGGTTTCTAAGCAGCGAGTTGAATCCGAGCCTCTCTGCTTTGCTCTTGCTGCGCTAGGATTCGTGGCAACCAAATGAGAACTTAGCTGCACCCTTCTTCAACTGTTGCTTTGATTAGGTTCAGCAAATATCTCAACTGAGTTCAGCTCTGCCTTCTATTTTATCTTAATTTTCATCTCAACAGCTTGGTCCTGTACTTTGTGGCACAGGGAGCCATGCTGATCTCTCATATTTAAATACTCCACACATCTATTAGCTCACATTAACAAAAGCCCTTAGCAGGCCTATAGGTGTGCATCGTTAGTCTGGCCAGGGTCTCACAGGGTACTTGATGAACTGGCCTGACAGTACTGCAGTAATATGTAGATGGCATATTTGTGTACTTACCATATAAAAACACTATGGACAATATATTTTGCTTGCCTTCCTGCATGATGAACAGCCAAACCAGGAAGGACTTCTGCTGGGATGAGCCAATGAAATCCTAGTTTTTATTATTTTATGTTTCCTGTGTCCATGCCGTTGGAATAAACTGTAAATTAGGTATTATAGCACTGTAGTTTGGGTAGATGTGATGTTTCAGAAATGTAGCTTTGGTTTGTTATAGCATAATAGCAGCTTTGCTTTGTTGTGACAGTGGCAATAAAATAAAGTTACTACAACGTGTAACGCTGTAACCAACCAAAACTAGTCTAACAAACAACAAATCAAAGGGAGCAATACCCACCCAGCACTTTGTGTACAGAAATATTGACGATCTGTGCTTAAACTTGCCATGGTTAGAAAGTTTCCATTTGTCAAGGGATCAAATGACGGTGATCTGCTCCCTATGCTCTCTGACGTGAATACCAAAACAGGGTTCTTAGCATTTTCATGCTCTGCTAATAATTGAGAACTAGAGAAGCAATTTTATATAGAACTTAAAAAAAATCGAAATAAGTAAATACTTCTGGCAGTTCCAACAGCCTGGTTACTATTATCTGTTAGTCACTGTTTATTCACAACCAGAGGAGCAGTGGAAGGTTGAGACAGGCAGGGGACTAAAGATGGATCTCATCTATAGTTATAAAAGGATTTCCATTTGTTGACAGTTCTGCCTATGAAGTATGCAATGACATTTTCCTACTGTGCTATTTTCATGCCTCCTAAGATGCCAGGTTATAATGCAAAACATCTGAATCATTAAATTTATACAGTTACTTAATAACCCATGTAAAATACATGGCAATGTTGCCTCTTTTAAAACATATGCACCTCATAAGAAAACAATTTCCTGCACTATGTGGTATAGTCAGATTTCAGTAGTTTCTGTTGGGCAGAAAGGGCTCAAACTTCCATCTTCTGTGCGTCCAAGAGCCATGATACCAACCACCACCAAGCTACTGCAAACAGACACTTTTGGAGAAAGGCATCTCCCTTTTAGAGGCCATCAGCTCTAAACAGAATATTTACTATATATGAACAGAGACAGAGATATAAATACATATTCAAAATAACAATAGCTAGCAGCTAGCAAGAGTGCAAAGGTGAAACATAAGCCTCATCTTGCAAATAACTAAACACGTTCTTTACCTTAACTGTGTGTGTTTTTTCATTACCCTTAGAAAGACAACACATGTTCTCACGAAACTCCTAAGACTTGCTCAGGGTCTCAACCAGAATTCTGTTTTCTGGGAACCAGCTAAAATTCTTACTGTTTTCAATGGGTTCTTCGTAGCTCCTGTACCGAGACAAATTCTCTTAGCTGCAAAATAGATGTTTCTTTAATAGAGTTTTTACAATACCCCATGACAGACAACTGCTAATATGGAACATGATGAGTGAAAAATATTGCTGGCACGAGCAGCACTCAGCAGAGAGGGAGTCAATTCTGTTTATAGACTCGCTGAAGTTTTTTGGTTGGTTAAAAAGCTGACAGACTGCATTACAGCTAACATTCCCATATTGATTATACCATTTCTAAGCTTGCCCTCACTCTGACAGGAGCAGCATAATTAGTTTTTTCCCTGTTAAATATTTGTAAATCATTCACACTTTTATGAGTTACATAACCTGGCTGTTGCCTTCAAATAATCTTCTTGTAATTTGTTTACAGGTGGAAAAAACTGCCACAGTATGGTGTGGGTTTTGCACTCCTGTGAGGGTGGCCCGGCAGAAGGGAGGAACCTCTCCACAGCGTGGCAGAGCCATCAGTGCTGCTGCTGTATGCAGCAAGGGCCCCGCTCCAGGAGGGATGAGGAGGAACCTCCTCTGGTCTGACTGCCCCTTCAGCCCAATATCAGCAGCAGAGGATGAGAATAACAAAGTTTGGGAGAGGTTCTGCAACATAAAAGCTGCCAGTGATGGTGATGTATTTATGATGCAAATCAGGGCCCTAATTCAGCAGGCACTTAAGCACATGTTTGAGTCTCATTGACTTTGGTGGAATCAAGTGAGTGTTTAAATGCTTTCCTGAATACTGGATAACTGTACATGGGAACAAAGCGAGGGGGAATAAAAACATAACGTAACGAAATGACAGTTTTTAGGGTAGATTGGTGGAAGCTGTTTTATAGTTCTCCTAGCAAAGACAAATGGAGGGAGGTTAAATATACAAAATTATAATGTCACAGTACGACTTTAGAGACTAGGTTATGTGAAAGCACTGTTTCAGAAACCTTTTAATCTCTTTGGTTTAGTAAATAAACTGAAATAGTATCATGGTACATAAAGGCAGAAGAGTTATACTTGATATTTCCTCGAGTTGTAAGAAATCCTTCTCCCTTTGCATTTTATAGACACGACAAAAAGAAATTAGGTCCTTGTAGTCAGTACTGTTAACATTAATCAGATCTAAACCACGATGCAAGTTGAATGAACTTCAAAAAATGTTTTGTTCATTTCAGGCAACCTTTCAGGACTGAGGTCTTGAGGACCTTCTTATTCCAGAAGGGTCAGAAAGAGCGTATTACTTGGTGTTCCTCTCCCTTCTCTAAACCAAGAGGTGCTGAAGCATGCAAAAACATGGTGACAAAACGCTAACTTTCAAACTGCAAAAAGGATGTGTTTAGCAGAGGGTTTTGCTGATGGATGATTTACACCACGACCCAGACTGACTTGCCTCTCCCAAATGTCAATTGGGGAATAAGTCTTCTAGTCCACAAAGCACACTCAGATTTGTTTTTGTTATTCCACACTTTGTTTTCCCTTGTTATTCCACACTTTGTTTTCCCTTTGTTCTTCCTTTCACACATTTTTATTTTACAGACATCTTTTTTCTGTTTGCTTTCTATGAAAGACCATAGAACCAAGCCTGGAGCATCAATTGCCGTTTCCTGATCTATCTGAAGCAGGGATAAGAACCTGTGGAATTCTGCAGTGGCCAGAATCCAAATAATTCTGGATCAGTTTGACATTTGGCCATTATTTCTATGATTGGCATCATTAGTGTCTTAAATCTAATCTCGAATTCTGAGTTCGAAATCCAATTCTATGTTTGAAAATCCCAAATGCAAACAGGCAGTGGCTCCTGTCTTGGGGAAGAAATCAAAGCAAAACCTCACATACAAACATTCTCAATTCAGACAGACCAGACTACTGTTAAACTTTTTGTGATGGTAGAAACGTGGATCTGGATTTTGAACGTGGAAAGCTGCAGTAATGTGAACCATAGTAGTTTCAGAGAATAGAATATCTAACAGCTGTTCTCTCTTACAGATAGGCAGCTTGATTATCTTGAAGCTATTCGTTTGTGTATGTCACATCTCTTGGAAAATATGTTTATTTTATTGCTGCAACAAAAGAACTATCAGCAAGGATCGGTGTATGTTTGAATGATGGCTGGGCACCTCGGCCAGAGAGCATTCCCATTCCTGAGGCAGGGCCACAACAACCCAACAAATTCTACTCTCAAGCCAGCACTGACTGGTTTTGCAAAGCAGTTATCCATGCCCATTCCTGGTAGGCTCTATCATCTATATGCACCACTTTCATAGCAAACGCTAGAATTGGCCTTTCCCAATGTTGTCTCTTCACACCTGATGATATTTACCATCAGAATGCAAAGGACACATAGATAGTTTTTGCAATTAAGAAGATAATCACATTGCCAATTATATAGATTTGGGCATAGCTCTCCTCTGATACAGCACACATATTGGCATGATGTTTGATGCACAAAGTGATTGATACAATTTTGAACAATCAAAAGAATTTTTTCCTATTTCCACCATTTTTTCTATACAGGACACTGGAACCAGTTCATTAAGTGTAACAGGCATGAACTGGGGCACATACAGTACTACTAACCAGATTACTAGAGACTCATATTTGTTTCTAAATCCCACTTAGAAATAACTGGTTGCATATCTTTCAAACTCAATGTATTGACAATGAATCAATCCAAATCCTGAAATCAAATTCAGAGACTAAAATCAATATTCTCCTCACTAATTCTGTATGCACACACCCCCTTGGAAAGCACTTGACAACTACAAGAAAGCAAAGCTTCTTCAACTTGGATGTCCAATCCCTTCTAAAAGGATTTTTCTTTTTCTTTCTCTTTTTAAACCATTTCTCCAAACTTCAGTAACAGACAATTCTCTCCCAGCATTTTTTCAGTTTTACTCTCTTTAGGTGATTTGACATCTGTACTATTTGGTACTGACTAATTTCCAAGTCCCGGGAGACAATTTCTTAGCAGTTGCAATTCATCAAAACCCTAATGAATTCTGATGGAATTCTTGGGGACTGGTTTTTCAGCCTCTCTGTGGAGGGACTGCACAACACACCCTACGTAGTTAAACCACATTAAGCGACTAAACGTATTTAATCAATATTGCTCAAAAGAAAGCTGAAGAGCCACATACTAAACACCAAAGACACGATTCTCCATGCTGTCACCAAAGCACAGCAGAGACAGCCTGACTACACGTGCCAAGAGGCAACCAAAGAGGACGGACAGCTGAGTGCACACAAGAGGTCAGGAAAGAGTCTAAGTCAATGATGATCTACAAACAAGGAAGGGCTCACATTGAGGAATAAGATGTAAAAGATGGAGGCAGAGAAGGCTTTTCTGAAGGCTCCGGGAAAAAGTACTGATTCAGGTACATTATCACATTCAAAATAACTTGGGTATCTTTAGATATTTTGAAAGCAAACTGGAAAAAACTAGGCACTATACCAGCTGCTTCTCGGTTCAAAAAACAAAGATCAGGTTTTATTTAGATTCTCAGCCTACTTAAGCTGGTTCACAGGGGACTTGATCTCCATCATTTGGGGAAACTTATTGGGAAAGAGGGAATAAAAAGGTAGTTCATAGAAGCCAGATGGGGAGGCCAAGAATCTGGCAAATATCCCTTTCCCACATTTCTTCTAAAACTCAAAATAAATCTGAATCTCTCTGACATTTGAAAAGAAGTCTGGCTATTTCTTCCCACATTATGTTTTCTTTTTGCTCGCTTTTGCACAGGGTCTTACGGGAAGCAGAGACTACTGCCAAAGTAATGCAAGGAAGCAAGCTGTGCTGATAATCTCAGAGCGGCCCCCTGTTCTCATGAGATATCCAGCCCAATTGCATGTACACAAGCAATTGAGAGGGCGAGACTCAGTGGTGTGCTCTGGCTATTCTGGCACGGTAAGGCAGTCACAAACCCCACTGAACTGGCCAGCACTAGATCTGCAGTTGCTTTGTATCACCGGAGTGACGCAAAGCCGCCAGAGCATCCCAATGAACCTGGCTCTGCTACTTTGTAGGAACTCGGCATCGGTTTGTGAAGTTATCAGCAATTTTCCAAATCAGATCTCCAAATCTTGTGAGATTTACTTATCACTGTAAGACAGCACACCTGTGGAGGAGATTTGCCACGGGACGCAGGATTGTGTCCACCTTCAGAAGCCATCGGAAATTTAGGTCTCACGGTACTTTCCCTGTACAGAAGCACCCAGCCTTAAAAAAAGTTATTATTCAAAGTGTTGATGGAATTTTAACTATGTAAGTATGACAAAATAAACATAAGTACTTCTGGTACTTAATGCACAGACTTTTCTTCTGTCTGAGAGGAGTAACAAAATTCAGGGCCTTTCACTACCAGTGAATCCTTAATGAGCAGGTAGTAAAAATGCCTGCCTTACTGACTGTCAGGGGATATCAAATTTACTCACTTCTGACTCAGTAATTACCCACCAAAAATGTAGATCAAGTGGTCATCACCCAAATTAGTACCTGCCAAAGATTACTTTTGGAAAGGCTGTCAGCTAAGAAACAGGAAATGAGTTGCAAAATATTATTAAAACTTGAAAATAACAGCTTTAAAGGTATGAACCACCACTCAGGCACACAATGGAGCCAGGGGAGGAAACAGCCCGTGCAGGGGACCGAGTACAGACAGGGCTTGATGGCTGGGGACTTGACTTGCAAACAATAGGGGAACGACTCAAGCTGCCACCTACTCACCCCATACTGCTTCCTCCCACTGGACTCAGCACGTTAATATCTGAAGCCCTGCTGTAGCTCCTGCTGAACTCCACTTACGTGGCATTCTGATAGAGAACATGTTGATAGCTCAGCCCCAGAGGAGGATGAAAAGCCCAAAACTAAGCTTGGGAAGAGGGTTTCTATCTACTGCACAGCCTGTCACAAGCCTTCTCTGTGAGCAGTCAAAATCTCTCCGTGCCCCAATTCCCCATTCACAAACTCAACATGTCTCTATCTGGTAAAAGAGCTACAAGAGAATTAATAAGTGGAAAAACCTACAACCCACTGAAGCTACAATAAGTGCTATATATATCGACAAAACTGAACCCAGGCCATCAAAACCATGTAAGAACAACAAAGCAGGGGCTGACCATTGTTTTCCACGTTCCAGCAACATTAAAATACAAAACAGAGGTGATGATGACAATAATAATCACTGTATGACACACATTTCAGTGTCAAATACTTTGCAACTAGCTGCAGGCAACACCATGGGTATGTCAACTGTCTCTTGTGAAAGGTGGCGACCAACTGTCTTAAAGCAAATTTGAACAACAGTCCTGGGAGCAGACTTAGTGTGAACCATCAGTCTTACTGCAAGGAGCCTCATGTCATGTATCCACTTACTCTGCCTGGGCAGCACTTTTGGTTTTGAAGCCACGCTTTAAATTTGGAGGTGGGAAAGAGAGGCATTTAGGGGGCATATGGATAAGGCTGTGTCAAACCTGACAGTATCTGCACCTCTATTGCCAGGAACTAATCAAGTCTACTCTGCACCAGAGCTGACCCGTTTGTAGCCTTAACAGACGTGTGAATGCTGTATTACAGCATCAATGCTGGACACCACTGGACATTTGAGGTCAGACTTATCCATTTGTTCCCGCAGCCTGTGGAAGGGCTCTCAGCACAACACTTGGAAATAGCAACACTTTGAAAATAAATCTGTATGTTAAACAAAAACAGCCAGACGCAGAAACAAAAGGGTAGAAATAAATTGTTGATTGCTAGCTTGCTAAAAGGCTCACCATGAAGTGCTTCAGCACTCACTATTAGGATTGGTGGTGTTTAATGTATTCATTAGCGTGCTGGAAGAGACAGGGGAAGGTGACAAAATTTGCACAGGGCGCAAAAATATTTAGGTTACTCATGATTACAAAAGATTAGAAAAACTAGACAGATGCGCAGCATGAAGACAGATGAAATTCACTGTTCATAAATGCAAGGTAATGCATATTTGAATGAGTAATTTTCAAAACTCATGCACAAGGGTAGGTTGTAAATTAACCAATCACTTGGGAAAAAGAGAGGGAGTAGAAAACATGTGCCACTTTGGACAACTCAACAAAAAAGTGAAAGAGTTGGAAGCAGCAGTCAAAAAAAAGTAAATGGACTGTATAAACAAGGGGATGGAAATGAACACTAAAATACTACGTCATGGGGTAACTGGATGGTGTATCCTATCTGAAACTCTGTATCAAGCTACATTCAACCAATCTAAAAAGCCCATAAAGCTGAAATAGAAAGGGGCAACAAAAATGATTAGTGGCACAAGACTGGAGATTGGGACTGCTTAGTTTATGGAAGAGAAATAAAAAGGGGACATGAGAGAGTTAATGAAAGTTACAGGGAAGATCAATTGCCTATTCCTAGTTTCCTCTCCTCCTAATGCAACAACACTGAAAAACAACATAGTTAAAAGCCAATAAGGAAAATATTCTTTTACACAGCTCATAATTAACCTATGGAACTGATTGCCACAAGATATCCTTCTGGCTATGGACTTAATATGATATAAAATAGTTTAATTTAGATGCTTATGTGAATAATGAGGACATCCTAGCTAGGATTAAGATAAATATCTTAGAAAGGCTGAAAACCCTAATGCTTTGTGACAGAAATGAACCATGGGCTGATGGAGGTTGGAGAGAAACATCCTCTTTGGGCAAAAAAGAATGTCTTTGTCTTCCCTGGAGCAACTTGGTGCTGAATATTCCCAAAAGCTGGATTTGGGGCTGGAGAGGCAGACAGTCCAGTCTCACCAGGCACATCTAAAGCAGCATCTCTTTCCACGGATCTGAAGTTGGCATCTCCACTGCCTCCACCACGGCCAGGATTTGAGACTTTCATTTTGCGACCAGCGCTGTTTATTGTGGTGGTAAGGGGAGGAGAATTTGGGGTATGAGACTGGAAACTGAGCGACTTAGAGTAAATTAATAACAACTGTTGCTGTACTTCAGAGTGAGCAAAACAGGTTTTTTTACTTTATGCCACCAAACCTGTCCAGGCTTTCTAATTTGCTTACCATGCTCGTTTTGTTAGTAGACAATAACATCATGTTAACACGAAAGTACAAATAAAGCTCTATAATCAGCGAAGGTGTCAGAATTCTGCCACTTTTCAACACATCTATTCTAACCTCTGTGAGTAAAAAAGGGGAAAAAAGTTTAATAATGATAAAAGAGAAACGCTATTGCTGCGTAAATCCCTTTGAATGGGAACCAGATCTCTTGGGTACATTTGAAAAACCTGACCTGAAGCTTCATAAAAGCTTTCAGTGAAAAAATCACTTTGTTTAAAATACGTCCCGCCCAAGTCCAAACAGGTTTCTCCCCCTCCCTGCCCCTTCACAGCTACCCGTTAAGGAAATGTCTGTAGCACAGAGCTAAATCTGATCCAATGATTAATATGTAAACAGAATTTGACTGGCTCTTCTTTTGTGCTTATCGCCAAGATACAATCTGGCACAACAGTTTTGTTTGATAGACAGCCCTGGCCTATGCTTGTCAACTAGCCAATATAAAATAGCATTATTACTGTATAATCTCGAATTAGGCTGTAAAATATTTCAATTGTGTGACACACATGATGAGAAGATTTTAGAGTTCTCACATGTTTACATAATTAGCACTGCATATTTGTTAAATTAAGGTATCGCTATCACCTTTATTACCATATCCCTCCTCCTCCACTGCAGTGTCTGTTTCTTGTGTAGCCTCACATGTGTTAACTTTTCAAAGGCAACAGAAAAAGGAGCCTGCGTCTCTGTGAGGATTCTCCTACTTCTGTGCAATTCTAATAAAAGGTATCAGAATACCCACCCTTTCTCACAGCCCTTCAAAAAAATAGCTGCTGAGGTGCAACTCAAGTAAGGAAAAGAAAGCACAAGAGGGAAATGGCCTCAAAGACCTGACTTCAGGTGTATTTAATCCTTCCACTACTGGTTTAAAAGTATTAAGTAGCCATAGGCTATCCCTGGGTAGAAAGACGGTTCAGCGACATCCCTTTTGTAAATATGTAGCTGTTCAGCCTCCTCCTAAACTCCACATTGAAGTCTGCTGCTTTTTCAGATTAATTCAGTTTGAATACTGCTGACTGACTGTCACTACAGTCATATGTCACCGGTAGCAGCTCAGAAAGCCCAACTCCCTCTCTAATGTCATTGCACACAGTTCATTTGTAAATGCAGTGTAATAGTTTAGGAATACCAGTGAAACAGTGGGGGGAAAAGGCATTTTCAATTTAAAGGGTAACACGGTTTATAACACTGTAGTATATGAGCCAAGTCTCCTTCCTCGCAAGGGGCACAAATGGTATGGGTGAGACTTGCAAAAATACAGTTCTAAAAATTACCAAGATTGTTGTGAAGAGTATGGCAGTTTTAAACCAAGTGGCATATTACCACCAATAATGCTATTTTCATGTAACCATCTTTCTTAAAAAGCTTGGTGCTGCCTAGAACAGAAGCATTTAAATCCACCTCAGAATAACCGTAGCCACAAAACCGGGATCCCCCAGCACCACAGGGCATCAGGCTTGGACGGCATTCAGCCTGCAGGACTACACCCGAGGTTCAGCTCAGTGTACACAGATATCGGCTGCAAGCTGGGAACAGCTGCAGAGAAGGTCTTAAAGGCTTGGCTGCGGGGTTCTGCCTGGGACCCGTTTCCACAAAAGCATACTTGGCTCCAAATTTACACTTCCAAAATATTTAGGACTTGCACATAAAATGAAAACCGGACATTTTATGACCCCAGCTGTGCTCACCATCTCCCTACAGCTTCCTTCGTGTCAAGGAGGTGGCAAAATACGTGGTAGAATTAGGCCTGGCAAGAAGGGCAGACTGCCCTCACAGAAAGTTCTGATTCATTTCAAAACAAACATGCAGCACACCAGCAGTAACCTGACACAAAAGAACTTCTAAAATTTAGACTAATCTTTCCCAAAACTTCAGCTTTCTGCCTTTCTGATTTAATTCCAAGTGCAATAATAAACACACTCTTCTGTTTACAGCTCCATAAATAGTGCCTTGTGTTTTCCGAAACAATGCAGCTCTGGGCTGCCTCTGTGATCGTTTATTTTATATCATCCTTAAGTTGCCATTTATTTACATTTCTGGAAACAGCTACCCCATGAAACAAATGGCCTGTTTTGTTAAGTCATGGTCAAGGATGTTTCCTTCAACTTATCACATCTAGAAACGCCAGACACAGAAATGCTTTCAGGCTATTTGCTAAGAAAACTAACATAAGCTCCTTATCAGAAAATATTACATTTCCCCGAAAGGTGAACTGTTCTGTCAGTTTTTCAGGCCATGTGAAATTCCTTCTTTGCTATGACAGGTCACTGAACAGAAGTTGATGGCACACAGTGGTCGCCCAGAATGCAAGCCAAAGCCTTCAGCTACACATGACTGCAGGTAGTGGCACAGACGCAGCAAGCTTCTTCCCACTGACACATCTAACCCAGGGGTTTATATTCCAAGTGGAGGGCTTTTGTTGTTTGCTTGGGCTTGGTTTGGGACTTTGCCCTTGCCTTTCACTTGCCTTCTCGGGATGCATCCACAAGCGATGGAAAGGTAGCGCTGAGCTGTGTGTGACAGCCTCATTGGTTCACATCCCAGCAGCAGCAGTCAGAACTGCCCTCTCCTAGACCTCACACATCCTTATCTATTCAAACTCACGATAAGAAATGTTTCATTATTGCTGTTTTTTAGAGTGTTTTCTGGGGTTTCATTCTACTGATCAAAAATTTTAGAAACTACAGATTGACAAACACAAGTTGAGTAAAATAAAAACTGCAGACTCGAGGGTTCAGATAGTGTAGTGGTTTTCCTCAACAGAAGCACCTAACTCCAGGTAGAGTTCCCACAAGCTATAAAGGTTGCCCATGTTCTTCGGAGCTGAGCAACAGACCCCTTATGATCAACACTGTATAACACTATACATGCTCTGTATTATACACATTTGCATTAAGCTTATGAACCTTCAGGAAAAGCTCTCCGTAACAGAGGTGAAACCTCCAGTTGGCAAAATAACTCTGGTTTTGTGGCATTTTAGAAACTGCAGAGGAGGCTGCCCTGGTAAATCCTGATACACTGGCACACTCAGCTGTGTGACAATGCAGAACACACAGGCACGATTGATTTAAGCAGGCTTCCCCTGTGTGCTGGCAGAGATGTGCTAGATGCAAGGTTCAAGATACAGATGGACTGTGGACATTAACAGACAAGGAGAAATTCAAAGGAGCAACTGATGAGATACTACTTCTTTTCCCCCCAGAGAAACTACCAGTTTTAATCTTTTCAAATTGATTTTTTTTTCTTTCTGTCTATTCAAGTTCAAAACTCATTTCTTCTATTTTCAGGAGGGTATTTTCACTGTGTGATGATGAGGGGAGGGAATAGATAAAGTTTGAAATAAAAGCTTTAGTAGCTGCCATCCCTTTGGCTCGTTTGTGACTCTTCCTACCCTGTCCTTTCCACCAGTCGTTACCCACATGCTGTTGGGGATTTACTGCTGCAGGAGAAGCGGCCAGACGAGGCATCTTTAGAGCCCATTCTCTCTGCAATATCACCAGCTGATCTTCTGCATTTATTACAATTTATCAAGACATAAATGGCCTTATGCTCCGGCCTCACCCCAAAAGGAGTGCCCATTAAAATACCCGTCATGTTCCTGCTGGCCTCTGCAGCAGCAGACCGAGTAAAGGCAGCTCCTGTGATGGGAACTGGCCGTGGCTCTGCTAGCAGATACCAAGCTGATGACATTCAAAATCAGAGACAACTCATGTTTAAATAGGACCCTCTTTCTGCTGGGGCTCAGGAGTATCTCTGTGATCTCAGCCAGGTCACAGACAACAGGAGAGTGGCCATTTTGCAGCTTTGTGAAAACTCTCCTTTTTTACATCACCCATTCCCATTTCAGGAGAGCAACAAACATACTCTGTTACTAGTACAAATGTCCACTGCAAGATGGGAAATAAAGAGGCTAGTGTTTATAGCACCACTGCTATTTGATGCCAAAAATAAGCCCGATGTTTCTATTCAGGAATAGGAAATAACACTCTGAACAGACAAGTCACTCCCCAATGGACTTTCTTTGAATTTTCTCCAAGGGCTATTTCCTTTTCCTAAATGTGGGAAATACTTCCTGTCTGTGAATAAGCACAACCCATATGCTGAGAAGAAAATTAATAAAACAAACAAAAAGAAAACAAAGAAAAAGACCTTTGTTCTAGAAAGAAATGGCACCAGCTATGCTCAGGAAGCATAAAGAAACCCAGCGGATGAGAGAATAGACAAATCCTAAATAGATTTCATGTAAGATGATTAAAAGTGCTTCCTCTGCTGTATATTTGGCAGCATTTGAAACCGTGAGTCAGAGATGTATCCCTTTCCTTTTGGTACTGTTGCTTGTAGTTCATGAATAAGTAAATGATTAAGAACACTTCAGATTTGGCATTATCAGATATATTACCTGTCTCTTGTTTCAATCATGCCTACAGCTCTGACCAGTGTAGAGGTGCTCTGTTTTCAAGCTTTGCTCAGCTCCACTGAGTAGCTGGAGACATTTCAGAGCCCTCCAAACTCAAGGCTGTACCTGATCCATATGGATTTACAGACCACCACCTTTAATGAGACACTGCTCGCTCGATTCCAATCTGGATCCATCCATACTCACTACTCCAGAGCTCGGTTATGCTTGCTGTCTCTACGTACAATACAGCACCGGTGATGGAGATTTCAAAGAGAAATCTCTTAAACACGGAAATTTCTGAAAGAGCTCACCAAAGTTGCCATAGGTGGATGTATATCATGGAAGAAAAAAAAACCTTTTTACAACATCTATAAAACCCTGATTATAATAAATGTCTGCTTAATTAATACATCAGGACATAAAGGCATTTATTCTCCTCTCATTTTCTATCCTTCCCTCAGTTCAGATTTAATAATGCAAAAAGGTTGCTCAGATGCCGAACAGTAAAAATAATAAAAATACATTCATCAGTGGTAGGAAAAGCAGGGACACCTGGCAGTACTGCTGGCACAGAGAATACAGCCACATTTCTTCACTGAAATCCAAATAGCTTTTCACCCAAAAATCTTCAAAACATACAATGAAATATACGATATGATAAATAAAGCAGCCTGAAAAATGCATGGAGAACAGTGAAACAGGTGCCTAGAATAGCCATTATTTCAATATGCACACTAAAAGGGAGGGAGAAAGAGGCAGAGGGAGAAAGAGAGAGAGGAAAGAAAAGCTTTCAAGACGGTTAAATTCATGAGGGCTACAGAGCCTCAAATTGAAATTATCTCACTCTGCACTGATAAATAAAGTAGCTCTGGTACCTAAATCATGACACTAACTATACGTTTCGATTTTTTTAAGTAGTGATTAGGTGGATACTCAAGGGAACTTACTAGCCTTCACAGAGATAACAGACTCAACTTAATATCAACTTAAAAAGAGACTTGAATTCTAACCAATCTCATGTAATGAATTGAAATTCTATAGCTTTCAGAGGAAAGGAAAAAAAAAAGATAAAAAAGCGATGTGGCTCCATTCTCTAACTTGCTGTCAGGAAATATAATTTGTGCTCTCGGTGATTCACCTAGCTCATATGCAGCATGCAAATTTATTTCCCTAATAATCAGACCTGGAGATTGCCCAAGAGGATTAATAGCATCATTCCTTATGACCGCCAGGATATTATGCACCTCTGACATGGAAAAATTGTGTTAGTTCTACAGAGAAAACGCAAGGATATTTGTCCTGCTAGACAATATAATAGGCTGGTGCATCATCAGATTACAATGTCATTTCAAAAACCTTGAATACAAATAATGTACAGTGGGGGAAATGTTGGTACAACCTCCCTTAATTCAGTAGCCTTGAATTCACATGTATTTTTTTGCCTGTGTTTTTTTTTTCCCCTCTCCCCATTATAGTCTGTAGAACAGTGGAAGAAAAAGGCAAAGGTATTTTTTATTAAAACCATATCTTTTTGTTTGTTCTTACGCTATTCCTTGAGAACAGCCTATATGGACACTGCAGGGAAAAAAAAAACCCTATAAAATCCATGGCTCCCAGTTTTTTCAAAGAGCTGAATGCACCCACAGCTACAGTATACTGTATTCCATATGTGAATACAGAGCAATTTATTTGCACAATTGCTTAATTTTGATTCGCAAGTCAAAGCAAGGCGTTCTGCAGGCTCTGGTATTCACATAGGAAGAATTTTAATTTCTAAAATCTTTTAAAACGAGTTGGTCAGGAATTTTCTAAAAAAAGAACTGTTTCCTGCTGTACTTTAGACCAAAGAACACTGCCTCAGAGACAAGACAAAATTTCATTATTATGCGCATGGGAGCAATAAGATTAGCTCCTATTGCTGCCCCTAAGGTGGAGCAGCAGGAGGAACCAATGGGACGATGCTAATGTGTATGTTAATAGTATTCTCCTAGAAGAAGTTGGGATAATTAAACATGTACCATCTCTTTAAGACAGAACTGCACACATTTTCTTCGGATGGGTGTTTACAAGATTTCCAATTTCAGGTCACAGCCATTTTTGAGATTGCTTAAGAAAGAGATGGGAATAACTTATCTTATTCATGTATTCAAAGAACCTTATAAAATGTGCAAAACATAACAGTTTTAAGGGGCAAAATATGCATCTTGCCTTGACAGACCTGCTTTATTATATGTAGTGTTGTACACTGACCTAATATATTGAACATTTTTAGCTAATATACCTTGTAGGAACCAGCCTTTAATATGATGGATTTTATAGTATCTCATTAGGGTGTGTTTATATAACCTGATACTAAACACATTTTCAGATTCATGTTCCTTATTAAAATTGTGAGTCATATTGATTTTTAGTTGAACAGCCACGGAGTCATTTTAATATTAAGAAAGGCTGCTCTGAAGTTATTTTCACAGATCACAACTACCGTGACACAAACAGTGCACATATCTCTCATCTTTCTTTACAGCCTCAATTAGAAGAATCAGGATGTGTTACCCCACCTGCTTCACTACTGGTTGAGCAATTCTCTGCCTCCGTTTACAGCGCCAAAAAGCATTTTTATTGATTGGTTTGGGGGGGTGTTGATTTTAAACATACATCCCTGACAAGCCCCAAACAGTATTTATATTTTTCCTTATAAAGAACGGGGTGTTTTTAAAACCAAAATACCTTAATGCATCTGCTTTTCAAGTTTCCATAACAAACTCAGTAGCTATAGCAATGTTTACTCTAATACAGCAAACACAAAAACTTCACATTCTGAGCAGTGTAAAAAAAATAATGACTTTCACATCCTAATGTCTCCATTTTGTAAACCAGTCTTCAAAGGTAAATCTAATGTCAGCAGTAAATAGAGTGGCTCCAATATTTCTCTGAGGAGTCATGGGGAAATAATGATCTTTGAGGCACTGTAAATAGTTTAAATTATTGGAAGGTGCTTGTAAGAAATGAAATACGAGAATTAAGGAAAAAAAACAACTGGATTTCTGTATTGTGAAGGTAGGGCATTTGGAGGTAGCCCAAATTTTAAATGCAAATATTTAAAAAGAGAAATTATCGCTTCCGAGACAAGCAAATCATACACTTACTCCTGACTCTTTATTGACTTAATGAACAGTTTGTTAATATAATGCCGTTTGAGAAATGAAAAACAGACATAGAAGACTAAGTGTTCATTATATTCCTGCATTTTTAAACCCAACCTTTATGTCTTCAATGGGGAAAAAGCTTGAAATTTAATGGCAGCATATAGGAACTACTAGATTTCATCCAGCCACTTGAGCACTTTCCATTCACCTACACCTGTTACTTTTGCCACAATACCACAGAAGCAGTTCAGGAGTCTCGAGTAATTGCTGTATTTGGCCTATGAAATTTTAGGTCTGAACTGGTTCTCAGAAGGCAGATTTCCCTTTCTTTTGCCCCCGGCGTGCTATTCATTATTAAATATTAAAGTTCTGTCAATTACTTACTTCCATAGTTGATTATTATCCTGGTTATTCTACCAGCTAATCAACTCTTTCCTAAAACATGTCTAGCAATGACTTTGAATTGATGTACAGAATATAATTATTTGTGCAAATTTCTTTTGTTTCTCGTTAACCACAGAAATTGGTTAATTACTTTAATCCCCGCAACCCCTCAAAAACAAAGTATCTTGATTCACCAATTTATTTTTAATCAATATTAGGCTGAGCTTTGAAGGTTGACTATTCAGCTAACATAAGACACTGCAACTAAGAGAAAAAAATTATACATGTCCTTTAAAGCAGGCTGCAAACACCTTCATCTAAAAGACTTTGTTAGCTTTATCAGATCCAAGGCTCTTCTGTTTGAGGTGTAATTATTTTACCATTATTACATGCAAGGCTTTTAACAGAACAGTCATTCCCTCTATTTAAGCATTAAGTTTTATAATTTATTACATCTCTTTGGTCATCAACTCACTATACAAACAGTTGGTCACCAGTGACCAATTACATTAAGGTTAAGCAACATAACTTTAAATTAGAAATAAGCTAATGTATCTTCATCAAGAGCCTGCTGTGTTTTCAGTGCTGTTTATGAGATGATACTAAATGTGGATATGGAGCACGCTCACTGGGACCAATTCCTATCGGCCTGAAAACGGGTAAGTCTTGAGCCTGCTCAGGTCCAGAGCTAATTAATGGGATAACATCTGCTTTACACATTCTGCTGTAGTAATTTCTATCAACTTCACTGTGTAGATGCATGGGAAACTATCAGAGAAATAGGTATCTATGCTGAACCATATTAATCTGTAGTGAGATTTCAAGTCTCCTGTTATTCTAGGGATGGGCAGGGGGAGGAGGAGGAAGAGGGCACAGGATTGTTTCTTAGGTTATACAATTTCAGTATTTGTAGCACAGGACATCTTTAGTTCTGTTGGCATGCACATGCTTGTATATACACATGCTATTCAGCTGCATGTGGGCTTGTTTTGTGCGTGTGCTGCCGATTTTTTTTAAGAACGAACGCAGCAGTAGATGAAGATGACCATGCTCCTCATGCAACAATCAATTTTATACAGGAAAATGGTGAAGTGGTTTTATTGTATTACTTAAAAACACAGCATGAATTGCGAAAGGAACAAATACAGTACTGTAAAACAGGCTTCAAAAGTGATAAGCCCCTTCATTTTATCAGCCTGTGTACAATACAGCAGTAGGATGGGCCAGGCACCTGCTTTGCTTTGAGATGTAAATAAATACAACACGAAGAGAACACTGACCCCTGCACCAAAAAAATATTTTAAAATATATTAAAATATCAGAGTCTTTTTCTGAACCTCCCTGAATTCCAAATCCAGGCACCTATTCATCTGAATTTTATCACTTTGTCCAAAAATTACTTGCAATTTTAATTAGAGATGCTTAAAGCCGCATTTCACTCGTGAGTTCTTCCCGGTAAAGTCCTGTAGGGCACAGAACCTGACTGCTGAGGAGAGACAGTACGTTTTTACACGTGTATGCTTTTGTCTGTGTCTGTGCCTATACAAATGGAAAATATATGAAATGAATGCACTTCATTATAAACATGTATATGTTCCTATAACGCAGAAATATATACCTAGAAACACATGCAAATATGCATGTCTTTGTGTGCATACACAGAGAAAGACAAAAAGCCAAATCAGAAACAGTAAATGTCTGAGTTTGGAGTGGAAAACCAGGAGAAATCGTACCATTTTCTTTATATTACTATTATTGGCCAAGCTATGATTTACAGGTTTAATTCTTTCAAGCTAATGCATACGAATGAATTGCATACAAATAAAAAAAGGAAGGAGGTCCTTATAATAATGAAATTACATTAATAGTCATTCACCTTTACCTAAGAGGTTATGAGTTCATATGTCAACCCTGTGGAATATTTTCCATAATTTGTTTGCTATTGTGTACATTATTTGTTTGCTACAAGGTATTCACATATTCAGGCTATTGGGAATTAAATGCTTATTTGACTAACAATGCTTATCTGTAAATTAATGGTATAAAACATGGAGTTCTCTAAAAGGCTGTCACTCAGTTTTCTTTATGGAGATACTACTGAGACAAGATTCAAGGTCCTTCAAAGAACTCTAACATCTCAGGCTTAGGGGAGGAAATATATTGACTTACCATTTTTAACAATCTTACATAATTGTGTAAATTACTGAAATGAAATCGTGCTTGCTTTTGTCACATGCAAATGACAACTGCACAATGAACCCCAAAAGGTATTCTGCACATGCAGTAGTCAGAATGGCTTTATTTTGAACTGTGGTGTGTGCATGTGTCTACGGGGAGGGAGTTTGGAGAGTGAGGGCATGGGATTTAAAGACCTACATAAGGCAAAACTCTTATGTGACCCATTAGATTTGAGACCAGAAAACACATTTGATTCTTAATTTACTTAAGTATACAAGATGGTCAGCTTTACCACTGTTGCAATATACTGATTTGTGGGATAGGATTAATAGAAAGCACACAGCTACTGTTCCTTTCCTTTCTCCTGAAAATGTGCCATGAGGTAATACTGTTGTAACAGGGGTGAATCCTCAATTCTGTTAGTCTACCCTGTCAATGTTATTGGAACTCTTATGTTCCTTAAGGGGCTCATTCAGCTGTCCTAATATGTATACTGTGATAATACAGTCATACGCATAATAAAAAAGGAGCTTCAAAATTATAGTCAGCTTAGTAATAATGCAGTGCTGTGCTGGAGTGATTGGCAACTGTTGATCCAATTATATAACTGGTTGCTTCTTAAAATTCAGGGATATGAGATTGATATATAATGTGCTGTAAAGTGTAAAAGAACTGGACAGGAAATAAGGCGGGTTGAATTTTTTAGTGCTTTGATCAAATTAGAACCAGGTTGATGAAAGGAAATGCCTTGGGTTCTCTGCTTGAAGTTTTGTGTTGTACAAAAGGCTCCTGAAATGATCAATTTTGCATGTGTCACTCACTAAGTTTAGAGGGAACTAGTCTCTGTCTGTGCCAAGGGAGAGTGTCTGCAACGAATCACTCACAATGCCACTCTGCACTGGACAGAAAATTTGGCAGATGCTCAGAAATGCAAGTGATAAGCCAAAGGAGGGACAATCACGGATCACAAGAATATCCCAAATTTGCAGGTTTGCTTTTCAGGTTTCTGCACAGCCCTTAGTTTGACTCAAGAAACACAGATCAAGACAGACAGAAAAGGGTCATCTGGTGAATCCCCCAGAAATAAATGCAGGATTATCTTTGCTGCTGTTCTTTTAAGCATTTATCTAGCTAACTCACTAACTAGCTTTCATCCATTGTAACCCTCTGCCTGTCCCCTGCTTTTAAAACAGCTACTATTATTTATGAAGTGCTGTAGATGTGCAGTGAGAAGCACAGGGACTTTTTGCTCTTATTTTTCCTTGAGGACAACTTAAAAGGAGAGAAAAAAGCGCATATGAAAAGGCACCTTGCAGGTAAGGCTGTGGTTCTTCTGTCGCTTGGTCTGTCTCTGAAGAATGACTCCATAGTGGTTAGGCCTGTATGAGACACAACCTCTCTGGTACTTTTCTGGGATCAATCTCTCTGTACTATATGCTACTCAATGTAGTGATTTAAATCCCACAGTTTCAGTCTTAATGCATTAACATTTCAGCACTCCTCAAATACATCCTGGAAATCTGTCTCCTCCTCATAATTCTTATCCCCAGATCAGGAATCATGTAAGACTTGAAGCAAGGCACCTACCTGCCTCCAGTATACATCCATACCTGTGCCAAAAATTTACCATGCTCATTTACTAATAAATACACTCAGGGTGGAGGGTGGGGGGAAAGAGTCGGGTAGAGAAATAAATTCCCAAGCCAGCGTACAACAAATTTTCTTGCGACATCCATTGCAACAGAAATTAGAGAGAACTACTGAAGGAGCCCTAATCGGCATTCAAACCTGCTGAATTTCTGTTACCCCCGGGGAAGTACCTGCACGGAAACTCTTTTGTTTTGGCGTAATTCCCTCGACAAGGAACGCCTCCAGAAAACATGGTTTCCAGAAATAATATTACAGGATGGAGAGCACTGACATATCAGTGCAGTAACCTTCACCTAGGCCTTCCAATTCAGTTTTGTGTGAATTACAACAAATTGCAGTGAGTGTTTGTGTTGGATGCAGAGTAGTTGAATAGCTGCCCATTTCTACACCATAGCAGCTCTTTTGAAGTTGATTGGTGTTCCCCAGTAACAGAAACACTGCACAGCATTGAAAATGACAGGACATCACAGTGTAATTGCCCTAAAAAAGATGCATGGGGTATTGTATGAATAATATTTTTCTGAGTTCCAAGACTGGAGTTAGAGAAATGTCTTTACAATTTGTGTGCGGGATACTCCTCGACTCTAGTGGCAGACACTCATGAGAGCACACACTAATAAGGTATAATTTGACAATATGGTAGAGGTCCATCTTTCCAGTTCTATTATCTGTGAAAGATACAGTTCCTTGTGCCAGCTTGGTTGCACAGCAGTAGCATTTTGCCCTGCAGCCAAAAAACCAAGGATCTGGCAACAGAGCTGAACAGAGCTGAGCTAACACACTGGGCCAGCAGAGATCAGAGTAGGTGAAAGGGAGAGCACAGCACTGGGAGGAAGACATCACCTCCAGCAATGCCCACTGGCTGGCAGTCACTCTAACCAACTATTCAGAAACAGACATCAGTAAAAGTGCAAACAGCACCGGCTTTCAGGGTGGTGAAGCAAGTGAAACCTTCCCTGTGCAGGTGTACAAGTCTAGCGGTCCTGTCCCAGCACTGGAATGGGAAATGGCCTCTGAGAGTCCTCCCCCAGCCCCACGCTGACACCCACTGTGTTTATTCATTCTCTCACTGAAAGGCATAGCTGCGGATCAAGCAGCAGCACTGGCTCTCGAGATACATACCAAGGAACAGCGCTAACCTGGGTTTTGATTCTCACCACGCTCCCTGAAAACACACTATATCATGACAACTTGTTATGTTATGAAAACATAGGAAACAGGAAAGAATGAATATACTTTAAATAATAGCTTATTTAAAGTATTTTCCATAACATTTGCTTTTTGCTGTTGTTGTTGTTAGATCACACTTAATATGATTCCACCACATCAATGTTGTGGATGAAATTGAAAGCTGTATTCTTCTAAATGTGTTCCTAACGTTCCATTTTTTACAGAGCTGCCAGGGGCTATTCTGCATTCCCACAACTGCTACAAATGTAACATATTGTTTTGCAATAAAAATTAGCTATAAAAGTGTGAAAAATGCTAGAGATCCAAATGTGAGAAACAAGAGAAGGGGGTACGGCTTTCGCACCCTTTTAGTGGACATTTTATTTATTTTTCAAATGGAGTAGACATATTTATAGCTACTGTATTTCAATTATCTCTAATTTCACACATTTTATGCAAATTCTAGACATTTTAATTGCAAATGAGACGGGAACTTATTTTTAAAAGTGGAGCAACACAACATTTCAGATCTCAATTTTAATTCTGAATTTATCTACATCGCTGTTAAGAACTTTTAAAACCTCATTTACACTGTGACTTAAAATTAGGTGCAATGTAAAACAAAAACAAAAGACCTCCATACCAATTAGTTATGTCACCAACAACTTTTTCACACATTTTGAAACCCAAAATTTTTGGGTAGGAAAGTTTAGGAAGTTGAAACGACATTATTAATCAGTGACGTATTATTTCAACATGAGTCAGTAATTTAATAGTGTTGTCCATAACTGATGAAAATTAATACATTACCCACCCTATTTTCTCTTGCTGTCTCCACGACTTCAATAACCCAGGGCATGGGTTATTAGCTCAATCCACGCTTAGCCGTGTCTCACTGGGAAATTCTTTCAAGAGCATAAACCACAACTCAGCCTTTGGCTGGATAAAAATTCCCACTATACATTAAAAGCATCAGTGACAAATGTCGCTCTTTTCCAAGCAGTATTCCCAATAGCTTTCTCCTACTGAAAGTTAATAAGCATATAGTCCTCAATGCTAAATAAAATGTTTGTGACAAATTCAAAACCAGTAGAACCTCTCCTGGTTTTAAGCAGGGGCAATTTTTTCATATATCCTAAAGCTCCAAATACAACCAAAGAGTTTGGCAATCTGATCTGTGATGCTGTGCTTGAGCAGGTTGCGGAGCCTGTGACACAATTGTGACCTGAGCAGGTCTCTGCACCCTAGAAATTGACAACTTAGGCCCCAACCACGCAATAAGACCTGATTTCTGATTAATACTTAAATCTTGCTATCCAAACCTGCAGTCTAGAAACACTATGGCCAAACAATAAAATACAGGTTGGAAAGGTGCTCTCTTTAAGCAGAAGTACCAGCTTTGGCACTATGCTTTGCTCTCAAACAGTTACTCCATTCCTATAGTTACTGCACACACACTTACACCGGCACACAAATGCAGCCACAGGTTTAAAATCTCCCACACGCCCATGGA
Organism: Colius striatus; assembly: GCF_028858725.1. Lineage (NCBI taxonomy): Eukaryota > Metazoa > Chordata > Aves > Coliiformes > Coliidae > Colius > Colius striatus. Next base: position 119,297,968 of record NC_084760.1, read on the forward strand.
GCTCTCTAAGATGAGAATCCAGTGCTTGACTTCTCAGTATCCTATGAAATCAAGCTTTAAAAGTTCCAACTATTTTCTGAAATGCATAAAACAATTTTATTATAAATGGAAATTTACTGTCTGAAATGTGCAGAGTTTTTTCTCTGCTTACTTTCTATTTGGTAATTTATTTAAATGCATTCAAAAATGCATTCAAAAAATGAGACATAGCACTTCAGTTAAGACATCTCTATTTCAAACCAACATCTTCAGAACTGTGAGCAGCTCTGTTAATAGTCTTTTTATTTGATTAGGGTAATCTGCTGCTGTGCTGTCTTAATCTTTATCCACTACCTTTTAACCAATCAATATTTAAGGGTTACAGATTTGGAAGGGAGATTATAATTTTGTAGATAAACGCTCCAGGCACTGCTGACATGGTATGGTTGCATATTTAATATCTTTTCAGAGAATTCACAACTCTGGCAATGCAAGAATCTGCCCAGAAAAAAAAAAAAAAACAAACCTTAAATTTTCAAAGCTGTATGCAGGGACTTGGCCACCTGACTCCTATTAATGTCAATGAAAATTTAGAGGTAAGAAAAGCAAGGTCTTTTCCCTCAGATCATTTCCTCTTTGAAAGGACCCGCAGAATGAGAGAGAGGAAATGAAAAGCAACTTCGTACAGCAGGTTGAGACCAGCAAGGCCCGCTGCTGAGGCAGGAAGTATACAGAAGCAGAACATTTGTTCACTAAATGAGTGAGCATCTCCACACACATCAAAACAGCTAGGTATGAGGAGTTCAGAGGGAAAAAAATTGGATTTTGTGGTTTTAAAATGTCATTAAAATATATATTTTTTAATTTTGCTCAGCTAAAATTATCTGTTGCTTATGATATTAATTTTGCTGCAGACAAAATTAGTTGTCAGACCTCTGTTTATGGCCTAATTACCTTTTATAAGGAAAAAAACAAGGGCAAGAGAAATAAAAGGAATAACAACAAAATGCTGCTGTCTACCTTCCAGCAAGGGAGGCTCTTAGTGATACGTTACCTATATGGATTTCACTAGTGCTATGCATGCGTTTCACATAGGTGAAATCAGATTTGCTTGGGCTGTTCTGCTATTCTGGGCAGTGACAGCTTCTGCTTGCCCTTGTTTCTATGCCTGGGGACAGGCCAAATCACCCTCCATTACTTCTGGAAAACTGTAGATCTTGAAATTATTCAACCCTCCTACAGTAAGAGAGCAAGCCAGGAAAACTGCAGACATTATCTTGGAAAACAAAAGCCACTGTAAATAACTGTACTTTCTTCTTGCAATGTTTGTCCACTTTGATTCCAGTTTTAGAAACAGTAATTCAGTTTTATATCGGTTAGAAAGCTGCAAGACTTACAAACAAATGGATGGAGCCTAGTGTTATAGTGTACACATGCCAGAAACCAGCACATTTGGGTCTCATTTCAGTCCTCTCTCTACTTATTGCCTGATCTTTCAGCAAGCAGCAAGTCCCACCAACACTGAGCATACTTCTTAACAGCTCTTTCTATAACACTAATCTGAAAACCTTAATTGATCTATACACTGTTCATGTTAGTAAAGTTGCAGCCACAATGCCATCTAAACTATAGCTCTACCTGGCAGAGGTCGAGAGCAGTACACATAGAAGGCGAGTGAATCCGGCCTCAGAATTTGCCCTTTGAAGCGTCCTGTGCAGCATCGCTCTGAGATCTGCCCAGCTACGTTTTTGAATATATTTGATGGACAAAAAAATTTATATCTCTGTTCATTTCACAAGATGTAAACGTCTCTTTCGTGGTAGGAAAAATCCTGCTCCCTGGAAGTGATACTAATCTAATCTGACATGCGGTATTTGTAAACATACTTTAGTGTCCCAACCTATTTACAATGTAGACATAAAACCTCCCGAAATCGCCACATTCCTTCAAAAGTTAATCCAGTGCAAATATTGACTGGCTGTCAATTGAGCATTATTGACTTGCTGCGGGACTGTGCTTTATTGCCTTAACTGGTGAAACTTGTTTTCTTTGCTAAACTTAATTTCTTTTTGGCCCCATTTGGATGAAATACCATTTGCCAGACTGCACCTCTTCCACTCAGAGCTCTAGGGCTGCCGCTTCCACTTAGCTAGAGCTATAGGAAAGCCAAAACACTTTATTATGTGCAACAGGAGCTTGCAGAAGAAAGTCAACAACCCGTTCTGTATTGTACAAAAAGGACCTGGGTTAACACCAGTCCTATCTACTACAAACACATGCTCCACTCCAGCTTCAATACAGCTATCGCCCTCCTTGCAAACACGTATGGTTCTATAGGGCAGCATTTCCAGAATGGCTGAAAGGATCTGTGAACCCTTCAACAAGGTCTATGAAAGGTAACTGTGGGAAACAAACCAATTACCAAGAGCTTCATTTCATAATGTGGGAGCCTACATCTTCACTTGGAAGCGTGGTACCTTTAAGCAATTGTAAAATTCTAATAGCCAAAAATCTTGAATGTCTTTGCGTCTTTTTACCAGGAATATTACAAATCAGGTTGTCCAGAAACCAAAGTTCACACACCAAACACAAACACTCATCATATTTTGAACACTCAAGAAAACATTGTTTATCATTTCATTTTAAAAGATCTATAGTTTCTAGATACAGCAAAACAGAAACCAAAAATAGCAACTTTCACAACATTCCCTGATTCTGCAACAAATTCCATCAAACGTTTTAAGTTCTGACCCCCAGGTCAAGCGAAACTGACAATAAATCTTAGGAAGGATTTGATATCGTTAAGCTGCAAAACCCAAAATCTATTACAAAAGATTTATCAGAACTTATAAAAATGAGCCCCAAAATGCTTCAGTCGGTACAAGGAAGGACAAAAGGGTGGAATAGGGAAGGGAGTGTAGATCTTGAGTGGCCATAGCAATACAAAGCAGGTACTCCTTTCTGATCTCAAAACAACGTTTAGGAAGGAATGTCATGAAAATTCCAGTTCGGACAGACATAGAGGTTTTGCTGTTCTGGACCATTTTGTAAAGGAATGTAAGAGAGCAGACACTTACACTTTGCAGGAGCTCTGTCTGCTTCGCCACGTGGGGATGCTTTTTGCACCATACACAACTCTCAGGGCAGTACCTGGTGCCGAGACAGGATGACGCCATCATGTGTTCCTTCTTGTATTCTCATCAACAGTCTGGTAAGAGAGGGGCAAAGAGAAAAATATGGGGATATGACATACTGCTGCATCTTCATTTAATATCCCTTATAACTTTCTGTGTCCAGCCCAGGTGACCAGACAGTCCAATTCTTTTAATCACACACATTCAGATTACCCTTTTCCACAAGCAGCACAGTAGAACCACCATATGTCCCAGTTTAAAGTGATTGTCTCCTATGTTATTCCTTCAGCAGACCGAATGCTACTCACTCTCATCCCCACTGACCACGTGAGGAAGAAGTGCTGTGTCAGATGGTGAGACAGAAAAGCAGCGCTGGCCTCCACCAAAATGCTGCTAAAGACCAACTGATTCAAGAGTGGCTATTCTCTGCCAAATGTCACTAGAAGCTACCATTTTCCTGTAAATTGTTATTTAGATATTAGATGTGGGATGGGAAAATTGCATCTTAATAGGCCTTTATGTCCTTTTCCAACAGCTTTAGCCATAGAAAATGAAATCCTCGATTTATCCAATAGGTCTGATATCATCCTCATTCCTGTTAAGTATGCTATTGCATGGAAAGTCATTGTGCATCTGCAATTTGAGCAGCTGATGTAACACCTGCAGTCATACCTCCAGCTACAGAAAGTCTGCTGCTCTGCAGAAACAGTAGTTCTACCAAATTCTCTCATCCTGCCCCAGCCACTGGAGTTTGTTTCCTCTTGCATGTACTGCTGTGGGAAACGTGCTCTGCTGCTGTTCTGCCCCCAGACCTGCTCCTCATGTGCAAGCTCAATCAGAACATGAAATATACCACAATTTTTGTTGTCATTGTGGTTTTGATTTTGTGGTTTGGTTGGGTTTTTTTTACATACTGTAACTGACATTAAAACCCTTTTCTGATGGAATACATATAGCTGCCTTCTGTAGGTTTCAAAGAAAAAAAAAAAGGGCTGAAAGACTCTGGTGCTGTTTAGTCCATTTTCACGTACTGCTTCTTGTTCACACAGCTTACTTCAGGCATAAAAGTAGGAGCTGCTTGTGTCCTGCGTCACAGCATCCACGTGCTCACACGTGCGCAAATGTGAAACTGAACACTCCACAACCTTTACTGGGGCTACATGGTGTCTTCAAGAAAAAAGCTGCATCTCAGAAGTGCACAGACACACACACATGTGTGCGCGTGTGTGTGTATGTGTACACATATGTGTGAGAGAGACAGGCGAGGGCAGCACAGGGGCCACGGGAGGGAGGATGCGCAGCACAACATGCCCGGCTAACACTGGGTTTTTAAGGTGAGACATCATCATTTAACATACAGATGGCATATCAGTTTACATCACACACTGAGAGCTCATGCTTGGTTATACCAAAAGAGGGAAAACCAAATTATAACAGAGTCAGAAAGTCCCTGAAAAGCGAGGCTACAGGGCACCTCAGATGTACTTCAGCCAATCACAATCACACCATCAGCATGAGATGTAAAAAGTGCCAAAACAAGACGAAAACACTGGTGCTTCATATGTTAAAAAGCTTGGTTTTGCTGTAGTCCAAAATCCTTCCCTCCCCACAAACCTGTACATAATAACAATAATCATAACAAAAAATAAGCCGTCAAGATCAAATAGGCAGTGGTATTTTAGAAGAAAAAAAGAAGACAGGCTTAAGCAGCCAAATCCTTGTAATAAATAATATATTATGAGTTAAGGAGATGAATTGACAAAGTGGTGCACCTCTAATCTCTTCCCTGCAACAGCGAGAAGAGCTGAATCACTCGCACAACATTTTACTTTAAGCATGTTCAGGGATTGTTCCTATACTCCAGTTTCTCAAAGAATATCATGCTCTATTAATTTTCCAGACTGACTAAGCAACAGTCAGTTTTAAACTATAAATTTATCTTGTAAAAACCAAAATTTCTGACCATTCTCTTACTAGCATATAATTGACTGTTTGGGAGCATGTTTAATTTGAGGATGAGAGAATTAAGGCATTTAACTGATGCAAACTCAGCTCTTTCTGAGGTTCAGAGGTAAGGCCCTTCCTCGCAAATCTCTGATGATCAATGCTAAGTTTTCCTGCCCAGCAGCTGTGGCAGCCTCCTGATGGTTGACATCCATCTCATGTAAATTTTGCATGTGGCCCGTACTCTGAGATCCACAGTGGCCCTGCAGTGCATCAAGGGTCATCTCACTCTCATCTCACTCAGGATTCCCAGTTATCCAGACTTGAAATGACACCTAGCTACCTGAACAATTATTTCAAATAACAATCTACACAACAACAAAAAAAGATCCAACAGCACAATAAAGACGCCAGGCCCATGAAGAAAATTAACTAGCCCATATTTCAAAGCAATAACATCAATGTCACCTTTTGGTACCTTCAGTCCCCTTGTCTAATGTCACTCAGATTCCTATCACAGTTGTACAGTTATTTTGGGCAAGGTAAGGTCCATGTGCAAGGACCTCCCATCTTACAGCAGGCCCATGCTTCTCTATCAAGGGCATGTCTCTAGGTCTTCCTCTCTTCAAACATTCAGGGAAAAAAAAGTGTCTACAACATTCAGGACCTAAAAGCACCACACTGAAATGTACTAGATTTTATGAAAACACACCTAAATTGCTGAAGGAGAGAAGGCTTTTGGTGTAATACACCACACACAAATTTTAGGAACACTCAGGCAGCAATACAGAACAAAAGACAGCAAGACATGATGTTTATTTTTAGAATGAATGACAGTTTGGCATTCTGGTATGATAGGTGGAAACAGAACAGAACCTCTCTTTTGCTTCTGACAGCCCAGAAGCTGGACAGATTTTTTTGTTGTTGTTGTTACATAATTATTTCTAGTATGGTGTTAGCTTCCTTTCATGCCTGCATAAGCCTGGTATTTATGTGATTGCACTACAAGCCCCTGTATCTTGACAGGTCAAGCAGTAAAATGATGAGAGTGTAATTTGCTAATATTTTAATTAAGTTGGAAACGACTTCTGTGATGACATCACATCTATCTTTTTTGTTTTCTTAGTCCAAGAAAGCATTTCAATACACTTTTCTTTTTTCTTTTTTAAAAAAGAAGGGAAAAAAGGCAAAAACCCCAACCAATAATAGAGTGTTTTGTATTTATTTTTGACATTAGTTATTTTAGTACAGCAAAGATCTTGGAACGATCAGATGATTATCAGAAACAACTGTGCTCACAATTATATCTAAAAGGAGTTGTTACTGGTCATCATCTCAGAAGACCACACTAACACAGCAAAGACTCATAATCCAAGTCAAACACACACAAGCAAGCTTGAACTAAGAAAGTATAAGAATAGTATTAAGAAAATTCTAGGAAAAAAAGAGGAGTTGGTGGCAACTACAAGTAATTGGGTTTGAAAGTTGACTTGTCTTCAATAGTGTTAGAAATAATCCCAAAGAGAGTTAAGAAATGAGAATATATTTTGCAAAATATTCCCAAAGCCACGTTCTTCCATGCTGATGGAATTGTCTTGTAAAGGTACAAGGCAAAAAGATTTCATGAGGTCTGGAATGGCAGCCTCACACTCTGCCCTCTGTGGACAAGATGCACTGCCTTTTTCCTGGATTACACACATTACTATATCACATCCCACGCTTCTGTTTACACTTTCTCACTGCTGCCCCATCTTCTTTCCCTACTGAAGTCTTTGCATTCTCCTTCCATCTCATTCTCTTTATAGAAGCCATTTTCTTCCCCATCTTTCAGTTGGTTCCTTTTCTCATCATACTGAAATCAAATGCCAAGACTGAGAGCCGGTTTGGCCTTCCCTGTGCAGAGCAGTGGGAAAAGAAGTCACTGATACAGACCTGCCCAAGTGTTAGCTATTGCTGCTGGCAGAGGCAGGAACTGAGCTTAGATTATAAGATTTAAAAAAAAACCACACAAAAAAGGGAGGAAAGGAGGGAAGACACCATTTTCCCAGCCCAGCTATTTGAGAGATAATTGCTGTAATTTTGTCTCTCCTCAATCTTCTCACTCAGCAAGCTTACTGAGGAAGGCAGACTTCTTAAAAGTGCAATAATTCACATTTTTGCAGAAGTAGTTTTATTAGTTTGGAATTTACATTTGCCAATTTTAAAATTCTAGGACAAGAGCTAAACTCTGGAAAGAATGTCAAAGAAAGTAAAAGAGATGGACAGACAAGAAAGAAGATCAAACCATCCAATGCTGGGAAAAGGGAAAAAAACCCAAAAAGACAAGATTTTCACTTTGTCTGGCACAGTGTTTTCATGTTTCTTAAATCGTTCTATATTTTCACAGTTTCAGCTGATATTTCTGAAATACAGAATTTGCATGTTCTAGGTGGGGAACGCTGCCAAAGCTGTTAATCCCAGGCAGATGTAAAGTTGCACCACTATATTGTGATGTGGCTCCTTAAAAACAACTTAAAAGGATAAAAAAAAACCCCAAGAAAACAACGACGCAACAACCACCACAAATATTCACTAACCCATATGGTCAATAATTGCTGTTTAATAGTCCTCCTATTACAAATCTAAAAAGCAGCAGCCAGAATTACCAGTAGAGTATTAATAAACAGGAATGAGTTAATAGTGCATAAAGACCTTCTAGTGGAACAGTGGGGGAGTTGAATATTCTTTTCTTAAGTCAGCTGTAAGTAATTACTACATGGTGTGCTTCTGACTATTACCATAACAGAGCAATTGGACGTGAAGAATGGATAATAGTATGGACATGGAGGTATTTTTAGAGTATCAGCAGCGAGGCAGGTAAATGCCCTACTCAGGCACAAACCTTTAAATAAGTTTAAATAACTTTTCCTAATGACACCTAGCCTGAGCAGAATTTTGAAAAGATCAATCTACTAAATTATTTAAAGTAACTTTATAGAGTCCTGTCTGTGATATGTAAATAAGGGAAATGGGGAAAAAAAAAATTCCAGGCAGATATTAAGCAAGCAGCCAGCATTACCCTAACTACATAATGACAGGTTTCTCTCTGCTTCTTTTAGGGTAGTGCCTTTGCCTGTTCGCACGCAGACTGTGTGTCACTCACTTCCATTGGCTGCCCAGCTGAAAACTACAGGAGTTTGGGGTTTTCTACAACCAAGTTAGTTGTCCTCAGTGGTTTAATGATGCATATCATTTAAAATAGTTACAAGAGCACTCACTCAGATGCAGCTTCATGTTCAAAGGACTGTCCATTATGCTATGCAGCGCTGCTTTCCATGTACAACTACAGGCTGAGATATTGTCTAGTGACACAACATATGCTCTTATATAAAAACAGCTTGAGACTTTTGATTCAGAGAGTAGTAATTTTGTAAATGCACAAGAATACAATTTAAGGAATATTTTGAATTTTTCAGGCTATAGGTCTTTCTCCTGCTACATTGCTACACAGGGCAGATGTTGATTTTTCAATTTGCAGGTTTGTTAAGCATCATGGAATGTTTTGGTTCTCAATCAAGAATATTCTTCCCAAGTGGTTGCAAAGTCCTGTGCCTGAAAATAAATGCACGTCCTTTTCGTTTCAGAGCAGCACATGTTCTGCATTCAATCGACGCATAAAATAGACAATGTGATGCCATTTGTCGGGCTAATATATACACTTTAAGCTATACGATCTCAGAATGCAATGTATTTGCAGGTTATGTTCTACAAACACAGTTTATATAAGACAAGAGGCAATTCTATTTACAGTGTGTCACACCAACAGTTCTATTGAGAAAATGAGTATATACTGTGCATCGGTATCGTGGCCATCCACTGATGTGCCGTTACATTGGTCAGCTATGAATGACCTTACAACAACACTCCCTGCATAGATAATCTTCATGATGAACAGCATAGCAGGTGAGATCAACATGCACAGAATTTCCCTCTTCCCCAAATTCTTTGTTTTTCACTTGCATATACACCAACAGACAGGATAAAATAATTTTGGCTCCCCTAAAGACAAAAGAGATTGTGGCGCTGGGCTCCCCTCTAGTATTTGCTATCTTCACCAGCAGTTTATGACTAATCTGCTGCAATGTCATTAATATTAGTCCTATATTTCGCATAACAATCAGATACAGCTACAGAAATCACACTGTGCCAGATGCACCTCCTCTTAAAGTTGCTGACTTCGGGGCATCTTATCAAGATGGGTTTGGCCCTTTGCAGTCTTCTGCCCCATTAAATCTGAAGATTATGTGTTCTTCTTAGTCCACTGTTATCATAATGGAGAGCTGATGTTATAGTGTGGGTCAAACAAACAGCTAATTGTTCTTGGGCATGGCTTGAGCAAAACCAGAATGGAGAGGCTGAAAACGTTAATAATAGTACTTGGCACAATTATAATAGATAGCTTCTATCAGAGGATTTAACATCACTTTGCAAGCTTTGCAAGCACATTACTAAGTGTTTGTGATACTCCCATTTGTGAGACCATCATCTTAAAACTATTCTCATAACATTTAGATACTGGTGCAGTGAGAGTTTAAAACAACCAAGAAAGCAAGACATGATAAAAGGCAAGCTTTACAGATTCCAACCAAGTAAGCCAACTTTCAATCAAAGCAAAAGTTTGTGCGGGTATTTTTAAATAAACAAGCTAAATAAAAAGAAAACAAGCAGGCAACACTGAAGTAATAACAATAAGACATATACAAAGGTTGGGGGTTTTGCTAGTTTCGGTGTGTTTTTTCCAAATTAACACATTTGCTGCCTTCTACCATTTTTCAGCACTACTGCACATCCAGCAACTGCTTTTGCAAAACGATGACACAGAAAAACTTATGTGAATGGTGAGGTCTGACCGAGACCAGGACACAACACAACACTCTGGATTGCATGGAGCAGACTTTCTAAATGTAAGCAGTTTCAGGTGAAGAACTGACTTCTACATGCCTAGAAACAGTTGAGGAAATTTCTAGTACTGCAGACACACATACATTCAGGCATACATTTATTAGAATACTAAACAGTAATACCCCAGGCTATAACTTGTATGGAAAAATCCTATGGAAAGGTAGAGACTGACAGTCTTAAACAGGCAAGGCAGAGAAAGGGTGAGAAGGGAAACACAAAGAAAAGTGAAGTGGTGACGCAGAAGTCACAGAATTGCAGCCGGAATCAAGGTCACCCAAACCGACTCAGATGCTGATTACAGGCAGGATAAATCTGCACTTGACACAGGAGGCGGGGAGATTGTGGGAGGTTATGGCAAAGTATGAGAAATAAGGTGCCTTAAAACTGGTGGAGGAGTTTTAACACACAGAAAAACAACAGGAAACTGATCTCAAAACTTGTCAGCCAGAGATGAAGGCACTACAAAAACATTAACTGCCCAAGTTCCCCGAATCTTTCCGTTCCTCAGCTGTATTCTTCACAGGTCTTTCTGTAAAGACCAGGAGGGATGTAGTCAGCAAAAAGACAACAACAGAGGCATTACCACTTGTCTAGGACATTTGACATGTTTCTGGAGAACAAAATTCAATTGTCTAAATTATTAGCCTTAGGGAAACTGTTTAGTAGTTCTCATTCAAACTGTTACTCAGGAGGTATTCTGTCCTTCAGAACAACCTGAATGTAGTCCTGCGGTGTAAATTCCTCAAAAGCAAGAAGATTCTTTTTAATGATTCTTCAAGAAAATTGGATATATTTTAAAGTTTTCCAGTATGGCACACCTTAGGTACTCCAGCTTAAAATAAAGAGGAATCACTGAATCAGTTATATGTAGAAATAGTTTGGTTAACAAAACAGCCCGATTACACATACCTGCTAAACACTAAACATCCAGAAGAATCCCCAAGTCATTTCAGACCAAAATACAGATCTCACAGAATCAGAGAATGGCAGGGGTTGGAAGAAACCTCTAAAGATCATCTAGTCCAAGGCATCAGTCTCTCCTTGGATATTTCTTGAGAAAGTACTTCTTTCAGTGATGGGCTAAGCACTAAGGTGTTTAAAGTCCATGATTATACATCATTTCCTTAAAATGGCCTATTTTTGCTTTCTTGCTCTTCAATGAGATAGTGAAATGAAACACTTTGAAAAAATCAGAACAGAATCAGTCATGCATGTCTGCAATTGTTATTCATATTTCACTGGCATCTCAAGATTCCAGGCAAAAGCTGGACACTGGTTTTGAAGTCTGTATTGAGACATTACCTTCTCCAAAGAGCTTTCAGTTACCGAAGCGACACATACGTGGGAGGAACTACATGGTATCCTTACCCGATACTGTACAGAGAGAGCCATTTGTCCAAATGCTGAGCCTTTGTAAGTATGCAACAAACTTTTAAAGGGTGATGAAGGAAGAACTTCTGTGACTGCAAGAATTTTTCATTTTATTCACCCATCTACATTTATGTCTGATATAAACTAAGAGCTGCACAGAATCACCTTCTGTTCTCACTTCTGCAAACGCAGTCACTTAGCTTAGTCACATAGTGGAGGATATTTTTTTGATAGGGAACTGTGTAATTGTTTTGCAAGCTGAACTGAGGTGCAGATATTCTAACTGCAAAAAGTAACACAGCAACACGCTGATCATTGGGCAGGGATGGTGCCTCCAAGTTTATTAAACATTTCTGCTCATGAAACTGCACCAAAGTTTTTTTTGACCACATTAATCTCTAGATAGCTGTTTTTCATTTATGTCTCATAACAACAGAAAAGGCAGCGATTCGAGAGGACAGGCGGTATTGACACAGTAATGAAATTACCGCCCATAACACTATGTGGTCTGTGCCTATGATTTCAGCTAACCATTGAATAAGTAACAGACCTTGGATGTCCATATTAGAGGAGCAATTTGAAAGAAAGTAAAGAATGAAAAATATTTGCAGTGCTTCCAAGCACTCTGAAGAGAAACAAAGCTGTGGTTTCAGGGAGTTCCAGGGGTCAAACTCAAGAGAAAGCATTGTCTTTGGGTAGCCACAATGCTGAGATGAGCACTCCAGTGTTTGAGTAACCAAAAGCTGGACAAAGAGCAAGGGCTATCACTCACTGCAACAGTCCCCATCTGTCAAATAGAAACTCCCAAACCATCATAGCTTTTGCAAAAAGACATCACTCTCCCACTTTAAGTAAGATTTCTGTATTTTTACTACTGCACTTCGCTGGCCAGCAATTCATTAGGTACAGTTGCTATTCATCCCATGCACTGCGCAGTTGTGTGGATGCTGTGACACAAGTCCAACTTCTGATTTCACACAGTATCAGTCATTAACTGAGCAAAGCTGTCATTTATTGCCTCGTTTATTGGAATGTAACAGCCCTAATTTTACTCACACTGACATGACTACCTGGAAGCAGTCCCACCTCTCTCTTTTTTGGTTCTTTCTACAGCTGCTTGAAACATGCACTGCTTTTCTCCCTTCTGCCTTGCTATCGTTGCAGTGTCCAAACACACTTTCACTCTTCCCCCACTTAATTCATCCTTCATAATTACATATTCCCTTAAGATCCCTTCTTATTTGCCAGGTTTCTTAGTTACCCCTAATGGGCCATCCACTTACAGATACTATCATTTGGCAACGTGATCCCATTTCTCCATGTACTGCAGTTTGATGGCTAGTTTTCACTTCCTCTTAACTCCACACAAGGCTCTCCCCATACTTCAAAGCTTCTCAGTGTCTTCCCCACAGTCCATGGCAGCAAAGTACTTCTAACTTCGTGGCAAGGTGTCTGACAACACCACAGCAGTGAAGAGGTTACCAGAAGACAAAAAAAATTTATAGACTCGTCCCAAGCCTTGCCAGATATACACAGTCTGGGACAAACCTTCTCACTGCTTGCTCAGTTGGGTCTCAAGTGGCTGCAGAGAGAGCATCTGAAGATGGGAGGAACAGTCAGGCCTTCTAAAAGCAGAGAAAACTGATTGACCTTCTCAAAATCTCTTTATGTCACTGTTGGCTTTTATTAAAAATGTTTTTAAAATCTAGTCTGATTCTATGGAGAGGTTAAAATTCAACAAAACGTAACTTCCTGTTTGAAAATGTCTCACCATAAAACACATTCAAGCAGTTCTAATGATAAATTTCCACGTTCTTTTCCTGACTAGAGACAGGGACAACTATATGAATCTTTCCTGAGGAAAAGGAGTTACTTGGCTGGAAAAAGGCAAGGTGTTTATTCTTCCTTGGAAGTACGAGCAAAGTAGCAGCTGATTAATAGTGAAAGCAGTATCAAGAAAAAATGTGTGTTAAGTTTCAGCACAGAATTAATTTCTATGAGTAAATATGTATAAATTCCTCACAGTAATAGAATGTGCTGTGAAATTCCACAGATTTCTCACTGCAATGGTTTAAGCAACCAAGGAATATATTAAGGAAGAATAACAAGACAGACACACCAAAAAATACCTTTCAAATTCTCCTTTACTGACTGTATAATGCTGCTACAGCAGTAGTCCACATATTAACTGCATCTTAGGTTTCTAGACTGGTAGATATAAGGAAGCAAAACTCTCACTGTCTGACATCAGTATACCTACATCAATTTATAAATTCTGAGGATTGTCCCAATCAGTTCAGGACAGAGAGAGGTACCAAGTATTTTAATGAAGAACTCAGCAAATATTTTAGCAATTTTCTATGTGAAGCCTTTCTAGCTTCTTGAAATAAAGGCTACACAGCTGGGGGGTAGAAGTGGAAGGCACAGGGGAGAATAAATAATCCAAACCCCAAATGCTGCCCTGCCCTATCTTCACATGGACTGCTAAACAAGTACAAAATTCATGGGAATTGAGCATGCAAAATGAACCCTGAAGGCCAGAATTGACCATACTCTGAATGAGGATACTCCTTGGAAGAAAATTTAAGATTTAATCCACTTAAAGTAGAACAATCAATTGATAGCCTGTTTGCCACTGAGTTCAGTTATTCAACAGCAACTAAAATGATGCAGCAATTACACTCATAAATGAAATATCACATATAAAGGATTAGCTCAAGTTTTCTGAGCCGAATTGTACTCTCTAAAAGCCACATACCCTGCCTAAAAATACTAACCAGAAAGGCTCCCTGACGTGCACTATTTATTGACGTTTAGATATTTGCTTACGTACTGGCACTATTTTAACCTTTTTCTGCATGTCAGTATTTCAGTCTCAGTTTCTAATAATGACACTAAGCGGTTCCTAAATTAAATGCTACTACACTATTTCCCAAAACAGTGAAAACAAACCAGAGTAAAACAAAATACAACAGCATTTTTCAAAGATGTAATGATCAGCAAAAACGATGCATAAAGCCATTATTTTTTGCTGGGCTTTGTTGTGACAGTTACCATGGCTAACCCATTAACATATTTGCTGTACAAGTATGGTCATTCTACGGCCTTAATTAACTTTCAAGTGGATAGTGCTGTGGCTTACCACTTATTAAACATCCACTACAATAAGTTACAGTTTTACCCTTCCAACCTCACTTAGCCAAGACACCTAGAAGAACTAGCTTTCTATCTGGCTATAATTTTGTAATTGCTTTTTACTGAAATTATGTTGAAACTGGACCCCCTATGTAAATGTATTTTGCCTGGTTCATCTAAAATTGGCCACCCCTAATCAGATCTGGTTGATATTTGATTGAATAAGTGGAAAATTAAGTTTCTCTCTCATAATGCATTGCTTTTTCCTGCCTTTCATTATTTATAATGTAGGCCTTTTTTTGTCGAAACCTGAACGCATGCCCCCTAGAGAACAGCAGAAGACAGACACATCAGAAAGGCTGCTCGGAAAGCTAATCTAGTGCTAGTACAACACACAAACAGTGTAGTTACACTAAGCAAAGCTAATTTCAGCAAGCATTTTATTCATGAAGAAAGCAATGCGAGTTGAGATTTAATCGAGTCAGAATTAGGTTTTGTGATTAGCCAGGCTGAGCTGTTACGGTATAGTCATAATGATATCATTATTTCCACACACCCATGTGGCATGAGCATCGTCAAGTGGCATAATGCTCTGTATGTTTAAACTTGTATACTGCCAGCTAAAAGCAACAAATCCACCTCCATCAGGCATTCCGCCGAGTATCAAATACAACTTGGGTTTGACAAAAAAAATAATTCTACAAAGGGAACACGCAAAAAGGCCACAGGAGTGCACAAGTGAAAAAGATATAAAAATGCAAATTTGCCTAAACTTCATCTTTGGATGGACTGAAGCATAAGTGAGAACTTCAACAAAGCCATAGAAAAAGATGACAGGTCTGAGTTTCAGAAATTTAAGACAGCAGCAGGATTAGACACTTTGGGTTGTCTTCGCATACATTTCTTATGGGAGTTAATTCCATTTGACATGCAAGACCAAAGCAAGATTACAGAGGCATAGCCCCATGGCGAGGTGTATGCTGTAGCTAAAAGCTGGGATTTGAATAATTGTGAAGGCTTACTCCAAGAATCAGGCGAGAACGGAATGAATGGATTATTACAAGGAACTTTGTACATTTTTAACTGCTGGACTTAATAAAACACCCTGTGTGTAAGACTGGTATTATGGTCCTCTGCACTCACTCTAGTTGAAGTTTGTGGTAGGATCTATCAAATATGAGAAAAAACAGAAGCTGCTAAAAAAGAATGTGTAATGAAGAATTGGGCAGGGCCGTGCCCCACGCTGTTTTCCGAGAGAAGCAAATTTGGAGAGCTTTGGTTCAAAATACTCAGGCCCCAAAAAGTTAAAGGGGATTCATTACCTGTATAAAAGAAGGCCGAAGGAACACAAGAGATTGGATTGGAAAATCGAGGGGACAAAAAAAAAAAGAAGGTGAGTTTTTATTTCAGTGTTTCAGCTTGTTAGCTAGGTCATTTATTACCGAGAAAGATTACTAATCCACACATCATTTTTTTTTAAATTGACCTCTTCCCTTTGTGTCTGTGGAAGCACTTGTCTGTAAAAGGAGGTAATAGCTGACTGCTCCTTAGAGTCAGTGCTGCTTAATTAACTGTCCAGTGAGAATTATTGAAATACTTATATAATTCTTATTTAGCACTCATTAAAGTGAGGGATACAAATGCTGGACAATGAGAGGTTCAGGAAGGCTTTGAAAAGAGGGAGTTAGTACTCTAATAGCAAAGAATTATGAAAGCCTGCCCATTAACAGTAGCAGAACAGACCTTTCATTTTAAAAGTCACCGACTCAGATCTGGACTTATTTGATATTTTCTAAAAAGCTCCTTCATCTAACCCCCTAGCAATAGAGCATCTCCAATTCCTGCTGCCACCACTAACCAGACTGTGCTGTGGGTGCACAAAGGAGGTAAACGAAACTTCTGCACCCTTCCGTGGCCACACAGTCCTGTGCACGCTCGTCTGGGTTCAGCACGGCTTTCAATCCCTTTACCTGCTCACAGGCCCCACACACACAGAAAATGCGTCAGTCACGGAGACATGGAAGAAAGAAACAGTTGAAATGATATGTAGAGAAACAGTACTGGCAAAGCACATGTACTTCCTTCATGCAGGACTTTTCCTGCATACTGCATGTCTGTGAGTATCAGTATACTACATATAAAGAAAATCTCAGGTGATGATCATTTTGCTGTAAAAATAATCTCAATTACATTTCTGCAGATGCTTTGGAAGCTTGCCATAAAAGGTGATGAATATCCTGAATAACGTGGCAGCTTCCAAAATGGAGATGAAGAGCCTGCTGGGTACTGAGCAACGGCAAGATTCAACACCGCCAATAACTTACTCTGTGACATGGATTATGGCAGTAACAAACTACTGTACAGAAAACAAGCACTTTTTGCAAGACAAAAAGAACATGTACGTGCATCTTCCATGTATAACACCATTGTTTTAGAGAGAGCTGTCTAAAAAGAATTAGCCCAATTTCAGTGTCTTTCCTGTAACAAAACTGAGTTTACAGAAATCATATGCCTCAAAAGTTTGTCCTCGGAAAATCTATCATCAATGGAGACCAGTGTTACCAGCATCTTAAGAGGCTTTGAAGGTTCGTTCACTCCTCCACAGAAGGTGTGCTCCATTCCTCTTACTAATCTCTATATGGTGGAAAGTTCTTGATTCTACAGGAACTCACTTAGAAATGAAGCTCAGATATTCTTTCTATTCATATAATGATTGATGAAACATGAGGGAAAATAAATTGAATTACGTTAAATCTCCCAGGGAAACATAATTAAGCTGTAAAGCATTCCCTTCAAATCCTTGTATCACTCAGACTGTGTCTCCTACTACATGATCAATAATAATATTAATTAAAGACAATTATTTGAAAGGACTGGCATGAACTTTCAGGTTTTACTATGGTTTATATTATTAAAAGCTAAGAACTTGTTCACTGATCTTATCTGAGAAATCCTTCTATATCTCCAGCACAAGGTTTCTCAAGTATTGTGGCTGGGATTTTTGCTTTATTTTTTTGGTACCTAAACCAGCTCTTAATTCTAAGATCTGTGTGTCTGTATATAGTTGAGTATACATACATCAGAGAAACCACATTTGAAGATAATACAAACATTACAACCTTACCCTAAATGCAGAAGTTGACCAATTGCATTAATTACGCTGCTGTCAATTTCTCTCTAACTGGAGTCTAAGGCATTAAATATTTGTATGTTAGATTTCTCTTAAATGACCAACAACAACATATGCCTCCATCACCAAATCAAAACATGCCATGTTGTCCTCATTGCTGGCTGGAGCTAAACCACAACACATGTACTTCCAGTTCTCCAAACAGAAGATGAAGCAAGAGATTGGGGAGAAAAAAAATCACAGCAGATATGGCTCAAAAAAACTTTTGGATCCAGAGATCGTAGGAAGAAATTTAATTTGATGCTGAAAGGAAATAATGTCATGAATTTTCCGGAGGAATTTTGCCATAGATAGGATCTGTGGACTAAAAGTCTTGGGGAAAAATATGGTTGGTGAATAATCATTTATTTGTACCAATGAAACAAAATTATGTGGAAGGTGATTGTGTCTTTTTACTACCTACAGATAAATATTTATTAATATTTAGTGTGTATACATTTACATGTACTTTTAGTAAAGATATTTATGAATATATAAAAAGGACTATGAATATATTCTGGCTGTAACAACATACCCTTGCTGATGAAGACTCATGCTAAAAAAAAAAAAAAGTCCTTTATATCTTGGTCAGAAAAATTAACTACAATGAAACTGTGAAAATCACATAAAACACAGGGCAGTTATGAGCAAGCCTAAAATGCAATCCCAGGCACAATCCTTAAAGAATGACCAAGACTTTCATCAAATGTTGTAAGCTCTGTGCTGTAGGTTTTTTTCCTGAGAGAACTCTCAACGGGCAAACAGCTTAGAGTTTCACAAATGCTTGTCAAACTCTCATGTATGGAAGAGAGATGGACTTCACAAATACAAAAGCATAAATTGCAAAGAATATGAAAGGCTTCTGAAGAAAATAGACATAGAATTTGGATCCCTAAATGCTATTAGGAGAGCAACAAATAGAGTAACAATAATTAGAATACCTTAGTACTCTTGAAACTGCAACATGTGCCTGCAGTTTAGCAAAGTAACAGGATCCAAGATGTAAACAAGTTGGGCATTTGCTTTTCTGTTGATAACAAAAGCATTGAGAAGGCAAACTTCAGACCCTATGGAAGAAGGCGTATAATTTCTCCCTAAAGGCAGAGGGAAGATTTCTTAAATTAGCTTCATCCTAAAAAAGATCAGAGTAAAATATATGAAGCAAGATGACATAATGGGCTGTTGCTTAAATGCAGCCACTGACACTACACTATTCTGAAAACTAGGCTGTGGGTAATTGAATGTAAGACCAAGCAAAAATACAGAAAAGGCCAAGCTGAAGCTCAAGAATAAAAATGCAGTGTGTGTAGCAGTATTGAGAGGAGTACAGCTCTGTAGAACTGATTAATAATAGCAATGAACAGTACAGAGTGGATTTGCAGAGATTAGAACGTTGCAGGCTTTGTCCAAAAGACTGTATAAAGTTCTTATTGGGTTTGAATTTAAATAGGGTAAAATTTATCTAACACTATTAATGTTTCCCTTTGACCTTTAAATATGTCTTCCATCCACCCCCAAAAAAGGACACTTCAAAGTAAAATACATTTACACTCCACTATTTTATCCCGCCTGCGCGCCCGTGTGTGTGTGTATGCACACATGTACACAGAATATTACATTTCTTGGCTCTATAGTAAGAAATCTGGTAAGTCATTACAAACTGCTTTGACAATGGCACTCAAATTCAAGACAACATACACTTTGATATATCCCTGAAGTCACTTTCCTGCATTAACAAATCAAAAAATTACAAGTATAAGATTGCATAGCAAGGACATGGCAATTTTGGTTACAAAGCTCTCACAAAAACTCCACTGGAACATACATCATGGCATGTGGCAGCAACACCTCATGGAAGTTTAATCAACAGCTAGAAAATTTTATGAAGAGTGAGATGTAAAAATGGACTGGGCAGTTAACTGATAATATTCAAACCTAGAAAACTGGAGGCAGCAACAGGACACTTGAGTGGAGAGGGCAGCATCAGAAAAACATAACAGTGACAAGTTAATGATAGAGACCATCATTACTGACAGAATTAATGTTTAATGGACAGATTCCAAGAGAAAGTCACCAGATGCACATTTAATTTGCCAATAACATTGCTGCTTTCAAGATGTCTTCTATACTTCATCAACCATGTTTTGGAGGATTTCTACTTCTTCTTCATGTGAGAAGAGGGGTTGTACTCAGTCTGGAAACACAGTCACCATGCATGGGAAACACCTTTTTTTTAATTGCATTTCATCAAGGTAAAATATTCACCACAGATTTAAAACCAGAGACAACCAAAGAGAAAGCCACAAGGACAATGGGGCTCCTAATGGCAAAGCACACAATGAGCCATATGAAGGCATTAAAATATAACTATCCAGGCACTTCCAACATACAAATACACAGTCAACACTGGAAATGCTGCTTTTGTCGGCCCCTGACCTCTTGCCAGTGTGCAGAGGTTAGAAGGGATTTTTAAGATGCAGTCACAGCTAGCAAGAGTTTTCTTATCTAACCGCCCTGTCTAAAATTAGTCTTGAATATGCCTTTATGTCCAAAATTAAGGGAGTGATGCCCACCTCACCCACTCATCCAGACACCTGGAGACTCAAGCTATGAAAAGAAGGAAAGACCAATTTTAAATGCAGCTTTTCCTGCCTCCAAGCAATCTCACCAATGGCTTCCCCTATATACAAAGTTGACTGAAGGGAGGGGTAGGATTGAATAACAAATTGATGTGATACAATCACATCATTCACAATCACATAATGGACTATATCCCAATTTTCAAAAGGCATAAAGTATCCTCATTAATACGATAAGTGCAGCAGTCAAATCAGTACTATGATTTTATCAGGGTTTTTGACTGTACATGAATTAGAATATAAAATGCATACAGAATTTTTAATGGGAAGGCTTTAACATTCTGTGAATGTATTTCTTACTGTCATTTACATCACATTAAAGTGAAATTCCACATAAAAGCATAAAGAGAATACTCTATGTCCTAAATTATAGTTTTTCATAGTTGTCATGTCCACATACTGGGAATCTTATTCATAAGCTATAACGTTATCTTAAATCTGAAAAGGATAAGGTATTTCTGTGTTTGTTTGGTATGGCTGGCAAGAAGAGTTGTCACATAATAAGGTCAGATGGTCAGGATGAAGCCTACAGAGATCTTTTAGGGACACAATTGCATTGAATGCTTGTTCTACAACAGGTTGCTAAACCATAGACTGTGGTTCTCATTCTCAGCAAGGTGCTAAAATTGTTACTATGGTCAGAAAAGTTTGTTACCGTCTTTTAGCTCCTTTCATTTTTCCACCTTGCTTTCAGATCATTAGTTTATTAAAATAAACTTTGCCAACAAGTATCCGTCTTTAATTCCAAAGGAATGCATTTAGCCTTTGAGAAGTAGGTACTGTTTCTGTAATCTAGTTCACATTAAATTTTACCATAAATACTAGCAGTATCAGTTGTTACAGTCTAACCTGTTTTCTCAGATACAGTAGTTTCCTGTGGCTTCGTATTTGATTAGTCTCAAAGAAAAAGAGCCTGTAAACTCAGATTTGTTCTATGCTCATCAAGCCACCTGGCACAGACTAAGTGATGGTTCTGACCAATATGTGCTCAGGGACACAGTTTAGTCATGGGCTTAGCAGTGCGAGGCTACTGTTTGGACTTGATCTTAAAGGTCTTTTCCAACTGAAACAATTCCACGATTCTGTAATTACCACTGGTCTAAATTGTTTTGCAACTGTGAATGCTGTCAATTAAAACATTGGGGTTTTTTCCCAGCACAACTGGAAATGTTGGACTGTAACGTAAGATAATGTAACAGGCCAACGCACACCCACAGAACAACATCCTGCCTTCCTCTATCTGCAGCTTTTCAAATAGATGCAGGTTAGCTCCTTCTAGAGGAACAGCAGGTACATGTGAGCTTTTCAGTAGCACACTAGGCACTTCCTTAGCTACCTAACACATGGGAATCCCAAATGCTATTAGTGGTACTGTGATATTCAAACTTAAGAGTTCTTCCCCTTATGAAAACAAGTGTCTTGCGACTCCACACATCCATATTGTAATCTGTTACTTGTATTATACCGCAGCAAAATGTACAGTTGCTACTGCCCCTCTGCAGTCATCTGCCTTGGGAGTACATGCAGCATCTCCGTTAGTGGCCCCAACAAACCGGGCTCACTGAGCTTTCTCAGGCTGCAGTCATTTAGTTTTCTATTTCATCTACGTTATTTTAGAGTTTTGGTTTGATTTTGTGTGTGTGTGTGTGTGTGTGTGTAATATTCTGTTATTTATGGAAGGCATCACCTTTGTGGGATTAACTGTAGGACTCCAGGGCACACCAAAAAATTCCTAGACTTTAAACAATGACAGATCACATACTCTCCTTTTTTGTTCTTTTCTGTTTTTCCAAATATTGGATCTTAATTTTCTGTTTCTGCTGCCCTCCACCTGCTCATATTAACTTCCCATTGGATCTACTGGCATCTGCAAGGATTTTTTTCAGCATATGTAGCACCCAAATATTTGGGAGGGGGAAAGATCATGCAGCACTTATACATCTGAGGGAGAAAGGCCATTTCACCAAATTTGTGACAGAAGCAGCAACAGCTTTAGCTCTATCTCTTGCCTCTTAAATTACAGATGCTTTCAAGCCAGACAGTGGCAAATATCAGCATTGCTATATTCAGGTTCTAGTAATCATTTATCCATGCCAGGGCAGTAATGTTACTTCCTGAAACAACCCCACAGACTGCTGCTTAGGATCAGAGCTTGCTTTAGTACTGCACGTATCACTAGAAAACTGAGGACTTCAATTTAGTCAATGCAAAATAAAGAATTTGAAGGAAATGTTACCTCCTGCAGCTGTCTTTTTTTGCAGGGCAAAATAATCTGCTACTAGCTGTAGAAAAGGAGATAGAGAAGAATGGTACTTCTGGATGAATCTGCTAGGAATAGGTTATGAAGAAAAAACCCACCTCCTTACTTCCTTTTGCCTTTATCCTCGATATACACAACCCCATGTATCCAAGTCACTGCCAGTCTGTATGTCAAATACTCATCATTTCAGTCACTTTATTTAGTGTGCCATACCGAGCAGTTTCCATTTGGAAGACATCAAAATCTTCCCAGCATGAATCTCCCTATCCTGGGAATGAAGATTTTAAAGAATCTACCACTGGCTAAACAGTTGCCAAGAAAGTAAATCTTGTCCATTACAGGTTTCTTAAGTTGACTGATCAGCTAGACAGAATACCTGCTTAAAGGTCTGCAAGAAAGGACCACTTTGAAACATCACCCTGGGAACTGTCCTCCCCCAGAAGATGCTTGTGCACTAACACTCATGAAGCATGGTCTGGTACATCTCCAATGTAACTAGCACACAGCTAGCACAGGGTACCTCACACAGCAATGTAGAGTGGCTGGGAACACAGGCACACTGCTCATAGTGAGAGGGAAAGGGGCAGACATCCCTACACATAACAGAGCTGTGAGCCACAGCGCTCACTCTGTGCCAGCTGTGTATGCCAAGTCCTGATCACACAGGTTCGCTTCAACTCCTTCCCTTGAAGGGCATCTGATTCTTAAGAAAAGGACAATTTTACCCTTTCCAGGTACAAACTCTTATTTTCCCAACTTTTACTATGAAATGACTGTACACGACAATCAGGAGCCTCTCACGCGTGACAGCTCAACCAGCATGGCGTTTTCATAAAGATCCTTGTAATGCCCCATGTTCAAGTCTTCCTTCTTGCTAAAACCATGTTGAAACCACATTTCTTTTCCTGCACTTGTTTTTTTCATACCTCTACTTTCTATCCCACCTGATTCCAGACAAAACAGAAAGAGAAAATATTTAGAGCAGCTTGGGGCAGATATTTTCCAAATGATTTCTATAGGTGATTTCTATCAATCCTGTAGTTGAAGTCGAGGAGTAGCACAGCTGACAAACAATTAAAAATAATAGTACTGATTAGGGCTTTACATTAGGGCATTACTAATATGTAGTATTGAGCATTTCAACAATCCTGGTTCACTCAGCTTTAAATCTAATTGCATTCAGAAATTAAGAACATTCAGATTCTTGGATTGAGAAAAATCCACGCAAAACCCAGCATATTCTGGAAGACAGAACTGCTATCTAATTAATTAACTGAATATTTATCCAACAGGTGCCACTTTTTTGCAAACTAGACAGGAATCAGTGCATTGCTGTGGTGTTAAGTGGTGTGGCATCAGTTTGCAGTATCATCTTTTAGGTGAGATATGAAACAGAGAGCTGATGTATAATCGTGTTAAGGCTGGCAGGCTGTACTGAATTTTATGTTGACTACCTCAGTTTCAACTCTAAAATCCCCTTTACAATTTCCCCTGCACATAGAAGTCATACTTACATCCTGCTCTAAAAATGTTGTAAAGTTACAGTTTATAAAGAATACTGCCATGCTGAAACCACTGCATTTCTCCCAGTGAGCAGATTCCCACAAACAGGGGCATAAGGGGCACAACCGTTTTCAAGCCTGACCTTCTAAGATGAGCAGTGAGACAAACACAATCAAACCTAAGTCATAAAATGAAGTTTGTGTTATTAAAAGCTTATTTTATAGCTATTTAGTATGAAAGATAATACATAAATATGGAATATTTCATGACACAACGCCACAGAGGCAGTATTTTAGATACAATCTTTTTGGTCTTTCAGCACCTTTCAGTTCATCCTATGAACGCCTTTGGCTCTAACGAGATAGAACAAAGCAAATAAACATTAAAACACAGAAAGAATTACAAACAAATGGATAACAATCAATTTTAAACGTACAAAATGTAAAGTATGGGGATGAGTCTGTTTCAGCCAGCAACTCAGTGTACATATATGATAAATCTGATCAGCTGTTTGCATGTAGAAGATATCTATGTCTTGCCTTTACTTGAAGTTTTCTGATTAGGATTTTTGGTATTATTTCTGATGTTTTTCCAGATTGACATCTATGGTCTACTTTGATAATGAATACCCCAAGAGAGCACAGACACAAGACAGGGTCTCAGAAGCTAGGAGCATTTCAATCAAAGATGGTTTGTTAATAATAAAGTAAGAAAAAAAGCCATTTGCTTCTTTTGCAGTGACTGCAGCGCTGACCCTCTCTTGGTCCTGCTAGGCCTGTCTGAGCAACAGCAGAGTTCAGTGGTAATTAAAGCAACAGTGTTGTGAAAAAAGTGTGAATTACTTTTACAAGAAGACTTGGATGTTGCTACCGACTGACAAAGCACAGCAGGAGAACTCTGCTGGATATTAAAGAGCTATGGTAGTCACTGTATTGTAAGGTGGCTTTTCAGCACAATGCAAAATTGTGACTTTTCACAAGTTTATACCTCAGGAACCATTTGAGTTATCGGCTTAAAATTTAGTATGTTTTATAAGGCACATAGCAGACACCATAAATGTGTCGTATTTGGTGAAATCTGGACCTGTTTAAATTATGTAGACCTTAAATTCAATTTTTACCCTGCAATTATGCTTCATTGGGCAATTATTGCAATATTACAGCCCAGATTTTTGTGTAATACCAAAGAAAGGGCTACATATTCAGACAGCTCTCTGCAAATTATTGCAGTATCAAACAGTCTGAATTTCCATTTTTGACATTTTTAAAACTAAAAAGCACAGCACCTCACATTTTTGGCACTACACAGAGAATACATACCAGGTATTATACATCAGCCCTGTACTGTACTGTGTAAGTATCCTTTTAAGAAACACAGATCTGTGAGGCAACACAAAGGACTAGTTCTGAAAAATGCTTCACTATCTCAATGTTTCCTCCACAGTCATTTGAAAAAATTCATGTTACAGTAGTTTTGGGGTTTTTTTTTGTCAGTATGCAGTGAGAATAAGGGTCTGAGCCTAAAGTTACTTTTGTACACATATAGATCCCATCACTCTGAGAATATAAAGGTTAGAATTCAGTCTGATAATCTACCCAATTCTTCAATGCAATGTGATGGTGTTGTCCTTCACATGATTTGATTCCATAGTCAGTTTCTGGATTCGTTTTCAGTACAGTGTAAAGAATTTATATAACCAGCAACACAAAATTTTCATTTTAAGGTTTGCTTAAGAGGTTGAAACAGCAAATAAAGATTTTCTAGATATTCATTCAGGTCTTATTTTGAATCAAATATTAAACCTACTCTGAGCAGTCCAGGTAATTTGCAACTTGCACAAAAAGCAAAAAGAGATGGGTACTTCCTTGCATGAACTTTCAGCATGAAGCTTAGCACTTTTTGTCCCAGCAGATGAACACAGAAGTCAATGAAATTATGAAAATCTATTTATAAGCCTAGGACCATAATCAAGATTCAAAAAAGGTAGTTTGATATCTGGTGTTAACCCCAGGGGTTAGAAGCCTCATTAATCAAGAAAAATTCCTCCTGCCCAATGTTTTGGAAGACAGTTGGTATGTGCCCTTCAGTATTTCAGAGACTAAGGCAGAGCTTTGGCAGGCTACAGGGAGGATGCTACATACACATTCAGATTTTCAGTCCTGAAGTTATCCCAAGAGAAATCACTGTCCACTACTGGATAGCAGTTTGACGTCAACAGTACCAACAATCCTCCTGTTAAGTACAGCAGCTCATACAAATTGTGTTCACATTAAGCGTGTTCATAGATTCTTGCAGTGCAGTGTCTCACTCTATTGTATAAATCTAGTATCAGAAGAATCACTTTCCTAAAGTTTTCTTTGCCTTCAAAATAAAACCACATATTTCAGAATCCCCACAGCTGGGGAGGTGGGGGGTGACTATGCAACACACGGCTGTCACGGAATAAAGGAATCAAGAAAATGCAGAAAATAAAGTTGGAAGAGGAGAGACACAAGAAAAAAAATCTCAAAGAATTTGAGACTCCTCTAGCACATGTTCAAATGATGGGTACTGTTTACTGCACCTTGACAACAAACAGCATAAAAATATTTATTCGTATTATTCTACCTGATTTTTTTTTCCTAGATATCTTGATAGGCATCGTGCATCCTTTGTTCAACCCCTTCTACGTCTTTCAAAGTCTACGTAGTTTGTGAGACCTGATGAAAGACTTTTGCCCCGAAAAAATAAGAAAAGCTTGCTATAATGCAGAAATATAGTTCAAAACAATAAATTTCCAACTAAAACCTCAAATATTCTGTTATTGCTCTCTGATATATACACAACTGCACACAAAAATAAACAGATCTCAAGCATTAGTACTGTAAGGACAGTATCAAAACAGATGGCCATGAAAATAATCCCTTTAACCACCACTGACTTCTAGACTGCCCTGTTCTTATCCATAAATAATTTTGGTTTGGAAATGAAGCCTTTTTGACTAATTTACAGTTAACAAACCTTTGGCACCTGTAAAAACTATACTAAATACGAAATAAACCCTCCCTCTCCCTAGTATATAATCTTTTCTTTTACTTCTCATTCAAGGGAAGTTTCATTTTTGCAATGACCCAGCAAAGACTTGATGATGTGCTAAACATTAAACATATGCAGTTGCTCATTTGCTTAAGTGCTTTGATCGATGAAGGTCAGAGTGCTTCGAGCCTGAAAGGATGAAACCTAAATTTTGCCTCCCATCCTTTTCCTACCCTGAACATAACTGAACTAATAGCAAAACTGATTAAATCAGTGCAAAGCTTAGAGCTCAGTTTCGGACATGAGATATGAAGTCAGTCCAACCTCTCTCTTTACCATAACATCAAGAAAGCCAAGGAACCTGCATCTGCAATTAGCATAAGAAGACATGACTGTTTGCTTTCTCCTGTGACAGATGGGCAGTCTCAAAATTACAGGTTGGAGACATCATTCCCTTCTTACATGATAAGGAAGGATGAATTGTGTTATTAACTAAGGGGCTGATGTGGCTGTTAATTCACAGACCCAGTCACATGGCAGGGGTTAACGTACCTGGAGGTTAAAATCCTTGTCCCAGGAAAGTAACCTTGGTGTGTTTACTCCAACAGTTGATTCTAACTTTGAGCAAAGACTCATCAGCTCAGTACCTGACAGAAACAACCTATGGATGAAACACTCCTTGAGTGCGACTATTTGTGTGAGGGCTGCTCACCACCATGAAGTCAAACAGCCAGCCAATTAACTTGAAAGCCCAGTACTCTCCAGAAGAAAACCAGTGAGCAAAGCCTCCAATCGGTAACAAAAACTCAGTTGCTTTTTGATCCCATTTTATATCCTTCTCTCACTATGCGAAGAGGATGGCAACAGATACAAATGCATGGGACATGTCAATCTTCAACTCTCTTTGTCAAATGGAAACAATTACAACACAATTAAATGACAGTCCCATGCTAAATACATTGAAATGAAAACAGGCTTTTATAGCATCATTCCAGTCACATTCTCTAGCAGTTGGTTTTTATCACTTAGCAGTACTGCTCAGCTGAGCTGTTATTCTTTCCCTGCTTTTTGATCAATTTTACAGTTAACCTGAACTTCTCTGATCAATCAGATCTTTAGATATTCACAAGCTCAACCTCAGGAAGAGACAGAAACCTTAATTTAATTATTATCCAGTCAGCTTATATGAAAGTGTGCATATAAAAGCCGGTATGCATACTAGCCAATTGTTTTCCTAAGTGGTGAGAACAGTATTTATTCTGTGTGACCTTTACAGAATAGAGAAGCAGTGGAAATACCTTTGATTGCTGTTTATGTGTAGACATATGGGTTCTAAGATGTTACCAGGCAGTTCATATACCTACTTAAAAAACTTTCTCTACATGTAAGGGTTCTGATTTCTTCTCAGATAGGAAACAAATTTTCTTCCTTTTTTTTTTTTTCCTCCTGTTTCAAAGAGTTTATGATGGTGTCCTCTTGTCTCTCAGCAATATAATTCTCTAATGCTAAAAACATAAAGTCCCTACATATAAGAGAGCTCTGCCAGAGGTTAACTTTCAAATGAAACAATGGCACAGTTACATTCAAAGTACAGTTGTAAATGCTGTTTCTGTGCAAGCAGAAGATGACCTGTGCAAACACAAAATTTATTTCCTGAGAAGCAGGTGAAAATGGGCATTCTTAACACAAGCCAGGCAGAAAAAGACAAAATTAGTCTACCTTATAATTCTTTTCAAGGGCAGAGGTGTATAGACCAATCCTGTCAAGTTCTGAATACTCTGAGTGGCACTAACCATCTCATGTTACTTTTAAGGTCAGTGTTGCCTTTCCCTATCTGTCAACATCAGCCCTAGAATCGGGCAGGAAAGATTAAAAAAAGAGACAAAGAGAATGTAAAATCAGTGCCTTTTGGGTATAATCTTCATGGACTGAACAAACACACCTGCCCTAAAAGTCAGAGAGCCTGCATCTGTTCATTGACTTTGATTCCCTCACCGCAAGTAGTATTAAATACAGGGACAAATCGCAGGTGAGAATATAAGATGTAATAATCTTGTTTTCCTTCAGTTAGATAATAAACCTTAAGTATGATCATATGACTGAAAAAGCAATTTGTTCAAAGAACACAACAGGCTAGGAATGCATTGCCACTAAAATCTTTCAATTGCTCAACGATATATACAAAAGCATGTTCCTAATATACAATTTTTAAACAGATACAGATACAACATGTAAGCTCTGGTTGACATTCCATCACTGCTACTGCATCTTTTAATTGCTATTTAATGAATACACTTACCACCGACACTGCATCTTTCATCATGTTAAACTGTTGAGACTTTCTGCTATAATTATCAAAGACACAAAATAGCTGTAGTAAACTGATCACTTGGCAAAGTAACTTAAGTAAACCCATAGTCATTTTACTTGAAATATTCCCTTGTACTGCAAATATTGATGGCTTCTCATTCACCTGAGGGACTAACACTAAAAAACCCCAAATAAAAAAAAAAGTAAACAGCTAAGAAAAGTGAAAATAAATTGATATCTCTCTGTATCAGATAATCATCTTTTTTTCTAATATGTGCTTAGACTCAACATCGACTTCATTAGCTAACAATCAAACACACTCCTACAGAAAACCTCCAGTTTAACCCAAGAAAAAAGATCGTGCCTTTCTATTCTGTTTCAGGTAAAATATTTCAGTTCTCACCATACTAGTCTCAAAATATTACACTATAAAACATACATTTGATTTTTAAAAGTACCTATGGATTTTTATAAAATGAAGGTACAAGTACAAGCACTTACATAAATGATAGTCTTGTGCTACTCAAAAACTGCAAGATGTGCTGATACAGGTGAGTTTAAAAGATCATTGTTAACTTGTTTTTATCATGTCATTCGTCAACTTAAAATGATTTTAACAATTACACACTGTTGTAAATCAACACCTATAACGGTTTTGTTTCCAATCTGGATTTAAAGTGAGATTAAGGAAGAGCAGACCTGCTGTATGTGGGACCTCACCTATACAACCAGCAAATAAAAGGGGGACTAAGTCTATTCACTGACAAGTAAGAAAGAGGCAGAGAATACACAGAGGCAGCGTAATGTGAGTTTATGTTAGAGGCAGTGTGCCTGCAAGGACAAGCGAACAGCAGAACCCCAAGCAATCTGCAACAGTACAAGTGGTATAATTTCCTGTAGAGACACTGCTGTTGGTCTCACCACTTGGTTGCCTCAGCTAATCACCTCATTTGCCTGCTTCGGCCATTTGGTGAGATAAAGAATGAGGCACAAAGGGGTGGCAATGTATGGTGGCACCAGGAGAATGAAAATTAAATGAAGGTATGTGAGGTTAAACTAATGAAGTAAAGGTACACAATTGTCTGCACTGCTTTTTGCCTATTAAGGCTCAGTATACCAAGATGTACAGCCTCAGCGCAACATAACAGCTCTGACAGAATATCCCAGATGCACAAAGTTGTGCTTTTTCCCTGTGGCAATACAAAACTCTTATGACTGACACGTCTCAGAACACAAGCCCTAAGAAAGTTATGCATGTAAGCTACAAACACATAGGCTATGAGAACAGAGAAGATGACACACAAAAAAATTGATGTTAAATACCAATAGGACAGTCATCAAATTGATGCAAAATGAAGGCTACTCCTCTGTACTTCAGATAGACAGTTCACTGACTCAGAAAGATTCTTAGCATTAAAAGAAAAACAAAGAATAGAAATCTCACAACAACCCCCCTCCCAATGGGCACAAGCAAGCGTGAGTCTATGGCAGACCGTGAACTCCTAAAATACCTTCTGTGGGCCAACTGGGCTGCTAAGCCTTCAGTACGAGGCATATTAACAGGCTAACACGAAGCAAGCAGCAGAAGTGCTCGGTGTGAGCTGTGCCTTTAAAGTGGTTCTTTTGTCCTGTCTGCAAGATGAATTCAGTTTGCTGAAACTGAGTTTCTTCAGCCCACTTTGTACAGGTATGGTGGCTAGCAATATCTGCAGCCAAGTTTTGTAAGGTACAGCTCTTGAAGGCACCTCATATACTAGTGTAAGTGGTAAGTAAAATAAGAGGAAAATGACGACATTCTTCAAGAAACAGCTTTAGGTCCTTGAAAATGATTATTTCGGTTTGCCTGCAACTGTAAAAATGAGTTTCAGATAATAGCTTTTCTTTTATATAGTAAATGATAAATGAGCATTTAAACATTGACTCATCCACCAACGAAGATATAAAGAACATAAAAACTCACCGTGCTAACAGGGAGTTTGAGGCCTAAAGTCACCTGATTTTTCAACCTGGTGATTACACCATAAGGATGTTCATTTGTCTTTACTTCCACTCCACTGTTCCAAAAAGTATATATATTTCTACCAAAGACAATCAGCCCTTTTACCTTCTGCCATTTATATTTCTGCACTAATCCCCGTAAGAGTCTTCTGTTTGAAGTTCATGAGTCTTTTATGACCATAAAGACTATAACTGCAATATTCTGACCCCAGGATATCTCGAGAGCAAAAATACTAAAGCAAACGCTCCTCCAAAGTTCCCCCTCCCTCAGTATAGGATTAAATATGTTAAGAAAAAATCCTGTGAAAAAAAGAGTCTTTATCACTTTGATTACCAATAGCAGCTCACACAATCAGCTCCTCTATTGGTCTCAATGTGACAGGAATGAGAAGCAAAATCATCGTGCAAGATTTTCCAAAGCAGGGTGGGGGTGCAAGATCTAAGTCAAGACAAGAGTAGAAGAGAGCTTCCACTTTTCCTTGAAAATACCTTTCCAGAGCTTTAGCATGAATACTGATATGAGAGAACTCCAACTGCACAAACAGACGTTCACTTTATAGTAGCTACTATTTAACAGATCAGCTGAATTTTAACATTTCAAGAGACAATCTGTGTTCATGGTGAGTCAGTCGTATAATTTTTGTCAAGGTTTTATTTCAGTTGTCTCCTGCATTATGGAAGGAAACCATAGGAAGCAAGCCATTAAGATTTTACTGCACTCCATGCAAAGAAATCTTGCATTAGGTTTTTAGAATGAGTTGGTTTGTTTCAAATCAAAAAGAAAACTACTCAGTGCAAAAATATAGCCTGCCTTTTACACTTTATAAGGTGTGTTTCTTAGCTTCCCCACTAACCTACTATAGATATGCTTGCTAAAAGTATACGTAGCTCCCTGAAAACAAATGAAGATCTTAGCTAACTTTAGCAAATACACATTTTTCAAGTAAAGCAGTCCTTTTACATGTTGTTCATCAAGCTCTGTCTTCACCAATGAAGTGGATCTCTCCTCCTCAAATTCTTAGAACACAGGCATTTTTCCTGTATGTTTTGGAAGTGCCATGCACACAGCAAACACTATCGTAATGAAAAGGAAAAACTTGAATGATGAACATATTTTAATGTACTAATTTAGAAAAATTAGACCAGTTAACTGGAAACTTTCCAAACAACCAGTCAATGACAAAGTTTAAAAGAAAGCTATTTGGTTCAGGGATGTGACTTTTCCCCTCTCAATTGACTGACAGGTAAAGAACACTGAGCTCTCGAATTTGGTAAGACTTGCTTTCTAGCATTGAAAAGCTTTGGAAAACGGTTGGGTGCAACTCTTGTTTTTATTTCAGTATTCAGATCACAGGAAATAGAGCAAGGATGCTGGAAAGCACATAAATTAACTAGGGTCTTCAATCACTGGCATTCCAGCAGTCAGAGAGTAATTCCTTAAATGAAGGATAAAGTCAGCATGAAAAGGGGTGAAAACACAGTTCAAAGTGGAACATGCACTCTAACATCTACATGCAAACATCCTTGTGGTTGAACGAACATGTTTGCTTCTCAGGACTCTTCTCCTAAGGTGCTTATAATTTTGTCAAACTTTAACAACTTGGGTAAAAATATCCTCAAAACTGTTTGGTAAAGTTTAAGCAAGAACATTAGGGTTGTTTCTCAAATTATGTCAAAGACAAAACACTGATATTACAAATAAAATCCAAAAACCTCTCCAAACTCTACCTGCCTTTCACTGAGAAATACACTTTCATGCTTTGGAACATCAACTTCAGTGTTGGCAAGGAAGACGCCAAGAGCAGATTTTTGTCTTCTGTTGTCTCTAAAGGAAAAATAAAAGGCTTCCCATATTCAATGGAGCCTTATATATGGCATCAAAAAAATCCCTCTGAAGATTCAGCCTGCTCTGAGGACATTCCAATCTCAGGCTGCCAACAGCAGCACTCCACTGGGCTCTTCTCTCTTTATGCTGGGGTTGTAGCAGGGAGCCTCTGCTTTCCATACTCCCCTTCCTGGCTGTCAAACACCACCAGCATATTTTGCTGATTAGAAAGGTCTCTGTGTTGCCTCCACTGCACTGAGCACTCCCCAGAAGAGCTACCTTACAAGTGAGAGCTTGGGCTAAAGTACAGGCAAATGCCCATGGCATTCCTTCTAGCTGCATCCTTGCTTCATTCGCTATGAGCAAGAGTGTGAATCAAAAGTAAACCGGCACATGTGGCTGACATAGGAATCCCCACCTCTACTGATAAAGACACTTTAAAACATCCAGTGAAGAACTCAGAAATTTCAGTAACCTTGATTGCGGCATTTCTTGCCTTCAGAGTGCTTAACTTTATAACCTTAGCATTCTTCCAACATGGATTTTAAATGTAATATCCTACTTGCATTTGGAAATGAACAGCCATCACCCCACCAGGTTTTCAGTCCTAGTCACTCCCATTTTAAAAGATACACCCTAAGGACTGACATACATAATTCAGATTTTGGATCACAGTAACCCCTCTGAAACCTCCTGTCTTGGCTGTCAAAGAAATTGACCTTTCTCAGTTTAAAGGTGCTTTCTCATAGGAATCCTCTCAAAACTTAAAAGGTTTTTAACATCCACCCAAGAAAAACAATATCTGAAAGTCTTTTGGACTCCACTTCTGAGCTTCTGAATAAATTAATTTGCCATTAACGTTAGGGCTGCCTGAGGTCCTCAATCTCTCCACCAAAGGATAAATATAGACACGTAGCTCTCATATCTTTTACACAGAAAGTCAATAAAATGCATACATTTAATAAGTAATTCATTAAATAATAGTCTTTAAGAATGCCTTAAAACATAACCCCACGTTTCAAGCCCTTTATGTGAGACAGTTTCCACACACAGTCTCCTTTTACAGCTTTACATATACGAGTCATCAGATCATTTAATAAGGTTGAATGTTGTATGTAATTAAACAGTATATCCCTATTTCCACGATCCTGAGATTTGGAAACTTTTGCTGACTTTGAAAACGAGACCTAACTGTACAAATAAATGGCATGTAAGTCAGTCACAACTTCCCTTCCACAGCACAATAGCAACATGCTTTTATTATACTTTCTCTCCCCTCATCTGCACTTATTCATGCTGTTCCTAAATTTCCATTTTGTGAAAGAGGATAGCCTCATTGAAACACATTTTCAGTGACCACAGAGACTGAGAGGCCCTGTTTATCACATACAATGTCCAAGTATGGAATCAAGTCATGCTGGGCCACAATATAACCATCAGAAACATAGTCCTTGTGAGGTCCCATGAAGAGCATGAGCTGTCTTTTGCCAGTTCCTACTGACTGTGGAGTGAGCCAATCCCAGTTGTATTCTTACCACAGGCATTACTGAGGCACCTGAGATTACAGGAGAAAATCCCACTCTTTGTCAGTGGGCATCTGATGGTTTTGCTGAGTAAGTAGCCTGCAGAAACAATAAAATCCACAGGGAAATCCTGCAAATGTTGCAGAGTCCACAGGGAGAAAAGCCTTAAAGTACTTCTACACAAGCCTCTCTGTTCCTGCACAGCACTTACAGCATATCCTTTTTGTCACCTCCTCCCCTTTGCTAAGATTTCACAACACCACAACTGTTAATGCTGGCTGCCTTAAATCCCCTGGCTGCTCCTCAGGACTACATTGCATCTATTGGGCATGACTACAGTCTTTAGCAGACAGCCATCAGATCCCTCAAGTCAACTGGAGGTCTTGCAGCTCTCCTAGCTCAGGAGGCCATGAGTACTGATTGATTAGTTCAGAACCAATGTTGCACACCTACTTGGCTTGCAGTCACAGATCAGGCAGAAAGAAAACATATCAACTCAGAGCATAGATCACCAAAACCACTATGTGTATTACTAGTCCCTCCTTTCACGCTCCACTGCTTAAAAATAGTCCATGGTCTTGTAAGAAGGCATCTTAAAGTCACATACAGAAAAAAAAACCACATTAACTTCCTGTGTGCACCTCTCCCAATTTAATGAAAAGCCTTGAAAACAATCATAAAAAAATCACCGATGATTATAAATAAATAGATGCAAGTAAGGCTATGCCTGAACTATCTGAATTTTACAGAACTTCCTATGTTTTTTGGGGGGAAGCACAGGGAAAGGTAGCGCATCCATAGAAAGGTTACACTGCAGGCACAACCAGGAACGCAGTGTGCCTGCTTGACCTCAGCCTTCCTTCTCTGGACATAAAGACCTACTTCCAAATGACCACACAGATTCAGTTTTAAACAACTAAAAAGGCTGCATGTTAAAGGTTTTCTTTTGCTCAGTAAAAGACTTCCTACCAAAGCTGCAAGCTCAGAGAGATTTTGACATATCTTAAGATTGGTTCTCATTTGGAAATTTAAAAAAAAAAATAACAAAACCAACCCAAAAACTCCCCAAAAAAACAGAATCCAAATGTCAACAGATAGATGGGACACCATCACGCAATATAGCAGAAGTTGTTTAGGTGTCATCTTCTTGTTTCCCCCTGGCCAATAATTCGATAATTGCATGCAATTGATCACCAATACTTCTAGCAAATTATGCTTTGTTGAAGCATGAAGAAGGTTTCTGGTGCTGTTTTGTGTTCAATCAATCTTATTTTGACGTAAGCCATAGGTGTAACCTGTTTAATAGCATTAGCATTTAGCTGTACTGAAACCGCTCCTCAGCAGATTCTTCTTTCTCATGTTGCTTTTCTAATAAATACTTATAACTTTTATCTTTAAAATTCTCAGGTTCACTAAACAGATACAGTCTCTGAATACAGGATTCTTCATCCTGTAGAATGAAGACTGCAGAATGAAGAAAGGAGACAGTGTGATGAGCTTTCAGATAAAGCACTTAAACATAGGCTACCTTTTCAAAGTATTTTT
This sequence comes from Colius striatus, assembly GCF_028858725.1. Classification (NCBI taxonomy): domain Eukaryota; kingdom Metazoa; phylum Chordata; class Aves; order Coliiformes; family Coliidae; genus Colius; species Colius striatus. Next base: position 119,334,259 of record NC_084760.1, read on the forward strand.
TTTCTTGAATAAATTGATATAGTCAAGCCACTTAAACTGCTGGGTCATGTCCATCACTAGAAGCAGCACGTTTCCATAAAAAGGAAGTATAAGTTTTGTCACAGAACATCAATACTAAAAATCACTACGCATACTGCTTGGGTGAATAGCTGGACCTGCAAAGTCAATGGCATAAGTTCTATTGACTTCTGAGGAGAAGTCAACCCCGGTTCTCTCAGATGACATTGAACTATAGATGTGCTTCAGGTACCCCCAGAGGTATAAGGAAAAGGCAAACACTTTGGTCTTTCTTTCACAACATAGTCGCTTCTGTAAAAGCCCAATACATAAAAAAACCCCACTACAGTGATTTTAAAGATATTCTGTTAATATTACATACAGGTAAAAAGCTAAGTTTTCAACGGGAAAAAAAAGGAATACATTTGCTGTTTGGTCAGGGTTTTTAACATATTGTTCCATTTCCTTGAACTTTCAGCAGCTCTGTTACTGGGTACCAGCAACAACTGATTTGAAGACAACGTCCACAAATGCAAAGTCAAATTTTCAGTGAAGACATTTAGACTTGGGCTGGCTTCAACGTCTTTGTACAAAATATTCCCCACAAATTTTTTTAGGCCAAATTCAACTTAAGAGACCACAATCTACAAAAGTACTCCATATTTTCAGTAGAAACTTGAAAACATATTATGAGCTGCTGCTGTTTCAATGATGGAAAGCACAACCCAAAGACTACAGAGTGATGCCCTGGACATGATGTTAACATGCACTATGCTACAGCATCAGATACTACACTGAGGTCTAGCAACCTCTATGCCATAGAGCTTCCTCTGCTGGGATGGAGGATGAGATCACCACAGTCGAGCAGAGATGTATAGAGGAAGCATTCTCTTCCAAACTCACACAAATTATGAAGTGCTGAGACACAACTGCAGCAGGGGCCGTTTCTAAGATATAAAAAGGTTTAAACACCTAGTATAGTGTGCTTTAGCACATCTGACCACCATTTCTCAAATCAGAAACTAAAACAACTCCCAGGTAGTGAACTCTTACATTTTCACTACAGAGAGATTTTTGTTGTGGATTGCATCTAAATACCATGTTTAACCACAGAACCCCAGGATGATAAAGCCCATGGATAATTAAATTGCCAGATTAGGTATTTATTTAAGTGAGGGAATTCTGCAGGAAACAATGTTGCAACATTTTGGCAACAATGTACCAAAGCTCAGGGTAAGGCATTTATAGAGGGAAAAGTTATTTTTATCTTAAAACCAGATTAATTTTACATAATCCTCCTCCCTATCCCCACCAAGCACCATGACATTGATACCCAATCCACCTGCTACCTTTCAAATGCTACTATTTGCTTACACATGTGGACAGGATCCCTAACAATGAGATCAAGAGTAATATATGTAGAAGGCATGTCTAAAGTAACTGAAAAAATTACCCTGAAAGTCTATGTCTGTCTCCAAGGAGGAAAAAGACAAAACGCGAAGGCACGAGAAATAAATCTGCAGATGGGGCAGAAAGAAGATAGATATGACAATAAAGATCCAAAAATTCACCTTAACTGCTTTTGCATTACCAAAATGACCATGGAAAATAAACAAATGTCATATTCCCTATATTTTCCTGTAAATCTCTTCTGCCTCAAACACACTTTGTCTCCCTGCATGTGTTCATTTTCTTTACGTTCTTCTCTCTTCGACCTGTTCTGTCTTTTCCATTCTCTGTCCATCCCCAACCCTACTGTTGGGGTTGATGCCACTACTAGTCCAAAAAAAAAAAAATCCATACCAATAATCACTCACAGTCTTCTCATATACAGACTTCATTTACCTAGGGCTGCATATAACCTCATCATCCACAAAGACAGTCTCCGAGTATACCCAACAGCCAGAGTCGCCAGTGAAGACAAAACACTGATGCCATAAAGTCAGCCCATGGAATAATATGTGACCAACCTTTTTGTGACAGATGAGACACACATCTGTACTTCAGATGTTTGAAAAAAAATGCAGCTGTATTGTCTCTCGATGCATATCGAGATACAGCAAGTAGGCACAAAACCATTCAGTCACACCTACATGCACAAGAGTATAATTTGGTTCAAAGTATTCAGATAATTACCCACACAGAGCTACATTTTCTGGTTAATACTGCCAACCAATTTCAACCTTACACTTAGATGTACAGAAAGGACTGTCTGAATTACCTTGGCCTTGACAATGGATAGGAATAGATACATAGGCACATGTATGCAGGGCTGAGCATTACCTACTTACCTTTCATATCTGAGGAAAAGAACCCAAGAGCAGCTTCTCCACAGATTTTAGAAGCAGGAGACATTAACATATACAAAATCATCTTTATTTCTTACTCAGAAGTCAAAATGAGAAGAAGCATTAGCATCCTGATTTCAACTCATGAGTTTCATGCTAAATTATACTTTACCTCTCATGTTATTTCAGCACTCTCGATTCTACTTTACAAAACCTACATGTTTCCATGTAAATAACTCTGAAAACTCAATTCTATCTATTCTGATTTTAAATGAGGATCATATATTTTAATAGTTGATTCTCTTACATGATTGCTCACCAAAACTGAAGCTATTAGCAGCTGTAAACTTTCCTTCCTTATAGTTGCTTAACTTCAATGATAATTTTAGATTAGAATTAATTCACATGATTAAATAAATTAGAATATTAAAAATAGGACTATAGAATGATAAAAGCGTTGCAGATATTTTAGATATAACACAAAAATTTTAATTAAAGCACAGAATCTTCAATTTGCTCCTAAATAAAATAGTAACCTTTACTTGATTGATTCTAGGAGTGTTGCTGATATATCTTGTTACAGTGGCGTGAATCCCATATTAATTAACAATTTGAGTAATTAAAATGTTTTTATTCTTTAAAGATATTAGAGATGGAGATAAGTATCTATCACACGTGCAAAATTTATGGCATCCAGCACTGAAAGAAATTTAGTGCTGAAGGCAATTTAGTGTGTCTGGCTACTATATACTTTGAGGTAAGTATTTTAGCTTACTCAATGTATGTTATGCACAAACCGAGTTGATCTAAAACATAAATCTGTTGTTCATTGAGATGTTTACATAATAGTTACACTGAAGGTAAACAACGTCTATTTCATGTTTACAGGAAATTCACCAGCGTTTATAGCTTCTGTCCGCACTCACTGTTTCTATGAGCTCCAAAAAAGCAATTGTCTGTGTGCAGAAACATACCTGTACAACACTGCTTTCTTGTCCTTAGAGGAATTAGAAGTTCCTTAGCATATACTTCAGCAAGTCACACGTTTCCTTTATTCATGTACATAATGGCTGAAATCACACCTCACTCATGCTGGTAACAGTAGAAATACATATATGGTCACTATAGTTACTAAAACACACTCTCATCTTTATGATTCACATATAATTAGTGCCTTACTTTGTCCTGCTTTGTTGACTGCACAGGTTGGGCCTTCCCCTGTGGCATTATCCCTCAGCTTGGGCTCTGTGGCCTGGCCAACCCATGGCTCCTCTAAGGAGACCTGCTGCTGCCTCTACTCTTCCATGGACCTCTGTTCCTTCCGAGGGGCTTCTCCTTCCCTCAAAACCCCTTTATCAAGCATTTTCTCCTCACCTTTAGGTTTCTGTCCAGCTCCCCTGAAGGAAGCTCACTCCGGCTGGTCTCCCGCATGCCTCACTCGTGGCTGCTTCCTCACTATCAGCTGCTTGAGCAAATCGGTGCCTTTTGCTGCTTCCGTGGCTTCAATATCACCACTCATTTATGGGACAGTCACCTTCCTTTTCCTTAGGATTCTTTTTTCACCAGTCTCCTGTTACTATTCGCACTCTCCTCACAGACACGGTCACCCCGCGGCTTCTGCCCGTCGGCCTCGCGCGCGGCTCCGCCCCCTCAGCCTCGCCTGAGGGGAGGCGGGCTGAAGAACAGACAAGATGGCGCCCCCGGGAGCGAGGGCTGAGGGGAAAGAGACGTGAGCAACAGCCCAGCGAGACCAGAGGAGAGGACGAGGATGGGGGAAGGAAGAAAGAAGCGGTGCTGCAGACTCACCTGACAGGCAGAGGTACAGCTAGTTGCCAGCCCAAGTCAGTACACAGTGACTTTAAAAAAAGCGGGGGGGACAGGGGATAAAATATCAAACCAGCGCACTAGTTTGGTATCTATCCCAGGTTTAAGAGTCTTGTCAAAAAAACCCTCTTGAACACCTTGACAACTTGCACATTATACTGTCAACTCTAAACTTCTGATGAAAAATACATATGTACGTAAATGTATATGTCACCCCAAGGAGTATGAAAACATACAGGTACTATATATTTCTGTACGCTGGTTCTTGCAAGTGCTAGCCACAACACCACACGCTTTCTCACGTGCCCACACTTACTCTGGCTTGTGTGAGTTCAGTGAGAACTGTAGCTCTTACTCCAAACAGTTTTCCCAACAAATCACAAAAAACCCCCAGCGACCCTTTTGTGTGTTACTCAGGATCTCTAATATTAGTGCACTTCAGATGTTCCCTAGCACTGTCGAACCACAAAATATAAAATAATTTCTGTATTTAAACTTTCATCTGACACTGGGTTGAAAACAAGTTATTTCTACATTAGAATCTCTACATTTCCACACTGCAATAACCTCGCTTGTGTGTCTATCTAATACACGCCAGATATCTTTCATTTCTCCTCCATGGGAAGAGAATGGCTCAACTACAGATCATAGATCTTAAACAACTGAAGTCAAGTTGCAAAAGCCTGCGTTGGCAGGTCAACAGTTTGAACTCCTTTCTCTACACATCTTCACTTGCCATCAGGTCAACACAAATATTTAAGGGCTGAGCACAGCTGAGAACAAAGCAATCCAGTGCTGGTGAAGGGGCACGAATTCTTCCCCTTCGTACAGTGTGCGTCGCACATGCCACAGCAAACTATACCCAAATGCTGAGGCTACCGTCCCTTTATCCTCTCACACAATATCCACTTCATGGTGGACCCAACCCACAGGTCTATGACTCCAGAATGCTTTATTTGCTGGCAGTTTTGAATGCTGTCAAAAGCCCTCCGACATTTTTCATAACGCTTCTCAGCAGTTCAGTTCCTACTAAATCTTGTTCCCTGAGGCCTTATGCTTCCAGAATACTGTTTTCTATCACCTTCCAGCAGAGAATCTTTCTCTACTATGAACAGAATTACATACATTCCTTGAAGTAGGAAGCATTTGGAATTGTTCTCTGCTGTAAGTATTGTTGATCACTATGTGAAATAAAAGTAACCTAGAATTCCCTCAGCAGTGGCAGATAGTCCCAAATGCTGTAGTTTTCACAACTTTGAATACATTATTCTGGACATTATGAGCTACAGAAACCTGGGGTCTACAGAATAGTCAGATATTGAAGGACCAGCTACATGATGGCAGAGACGCGTGACTTTGCCCTTAACGCACTGTTGGAGAGAAAGCCTTATCTAATACGCTTCCAGCCTGGATCTAACTGCTTGTCTCGACTCAGTGGCACACTGTAGGGATTACACAAACAACAAAATAACTTTGGGATTCCCAAGGTGTGCCTATATGAATATTTTAGTTTGAATCAGGAGTGTTTTGGAAGCTAACCTGGAGGATGCTCTCAGGTGCATATCCCATATACCCTGCTCCTGGGAGATAGCTTGTGAGACCTGACTGGAATAAACACTTAAGAGTAAATACCTGTTGAAGCAACAGTTATAATTCTTTTTCTCAGACTTATCATCAGCTAAGAATAAGTAAGAAACAGCAGGAGTGTCATATATCATGTTCTGGTTTATCAAAAAATCTGGACTTCAGGCTCCTGGAGCTAAGGAGAAATTCCTTAACTTCCACCAGATGTATAATACTTATTTTCATTTCAGAGCAGTTGCTGGAAGAAATGTCTGACACTAAACAGTGAAAGCTACTGCAGGCCTGATTTCATCCAGTCCCCAGCATCCTCTAAAAAAAAGGTAAACACTAAGTATGTAGAGGATTAATGATCACCAACTGATGTTTTCTTATGAGATCTGGGATAATTCAGTGAAAACCGAAAAGACAGGGGAGGCAGAAATTAAACTAAATGCTACTTTCACTGACCTTACATGCCTTGGGACTTGCTTTCATATATGACCTAGGTGCCATGATAAAAGAATGCAGGAGAGGCAGAGCCTGACTGCTGCTTTCAAAGCACACTCACGATATTCAGCTGCAACAGGAGAAGGCT